>NW_016107509.1:3823193-3842452 GCF_001604975.1 Cebus imitator | reverse complement strand
AAAAAAAAAGTACTGTAATATGTAGTCACAAGTGATGAAGAAAAAAATATTTTATAAAAACTTAAAAGAATACTTTCAACTATTAAGATCATAATACCTACATTTTAATTTAGAAGAAATTAATGTAAAGCAAACCATGCAAATTATTTGTACAAAAGGCACTTTACACTATTTTGAGAATATGTAGCTTCATGTAAAATAGCAGTTGGAAGCCATTTAAGTAAATGTTTAAAGTTTTCATCTTCACAATTTTTATCAAATGGGACATTTAAAGAGCTTTGGCTAACCTATGAAAATAAACAATACCTCATCAGAAAAATATGCAAATAATACTGCCCAAAGCAATTTACAGATTCACACTATTCCTATCAAACTACCAACATCATTTTTCACAGAAGTATAAAAAAAAAAACTATTCCAAAATTCATATGGAATTGATGCAGGTAGGTCAGCCCCAAAACTGGGGCTTAGCCCAAGAAGGTTCTTGGCTCTGCCCAGGAAAGGATTGAGGTCAAGCGAGTGGTGTAAAATAGAAACTTTCACTGAAGTGGCAGCGTACAGCAGCAGCAGAGGTAGAACTCCTTGTGGAGCAAGGCTGCCCCATAGGCAGTGTGCCCAGAGTAGCAGCTCAGAGGCTATTTTGCAATTTTCTTTTTTTGTGTTTTGGGGTTATTTTTTTAGACAGTCTCGCTCAGTCACCCAGGGTGGTGTGCAGTGGCACAATCTCGGCTCACTGCAATTGGGAGTAGCTGGGGTGTGTGCCACCACACCCAACTAATTTTTGTATTTTTAGTAGAGACAGGCTTTCACTATGTTGGCCAGGATGGTCTCGAACTCCCTACAGTTATATTTCTGTCCGTTTTTAATTATATACAAATTAAAGGGCAGAAATTTGCAGAAAAATGATAGTAACTCCCAGGTTGTTGGGCCATTGCCATGGAAAGGGGCAGTAACTTCCAGGTGTAACCATGGCAATGGTAAACTGACATGGCCCAGTGGTGATCATGTCTTACGGAAAGCTGCTTCTGCTCTGTCCCTGTTTTAGTTAGTCTTCAATTTGGTCTGGTTCTAAGTCCCACCTCTGGAGTCAAGTCCCGGATCCTACTAAGAACCAAAAAAGAAACCAAATAGACAAAGCAGCCTTAAGGAAAAAGAACAAAGCCAAAGGCTTCATACTACCAGACTTTATCCTATAAAGTTACAGTAATCAAAACAGCACGATACTGATACAAAGACACATAGGCCAATGGAACAGAATAAAAAACTCACAAATAAAGGCACACAAAAACAAGCAATGGGAAAAAGACTCCCTATTCAATAAATGGTGCTGGGATAGCTAGCTAGCAGTATGCAGAAGACTGTAATTGGACTCTCTGCCTTTCACCACATACAAAAATTCACTCAAAGTGAATCAAAGATTTAAATATAAGACCTCAAACTATAAAAAACATAGAAGACAACCAAGGAAATACTCTTCTAGACATTCGATTGGTAAAGGATTTTTGACTAAGTCCCCAAAAGCAATTCCAACAAAAGCAAAAATTGGTAAGTGGGAACTAATTAAGCAAAGAGCTTCTAGACAGCAAAATAAATTGTCAACAAAGTAAATAGGCAACCTACCGAGTGGGAGAAAATATTCACCAACTATGCATCCCACAAAGGTCTAATATCCAGAATCTATAGGGAACTTAAATCAACAAGCAAAAAACAACCTCTTAAAAATCAGGCAAAGGACATGAACAGACACTTCTCAAAAAAGGCCATACAAGTGCCAACAAACATGAAAAAATGTTCCACATCACTAATCATCAGAGAAATGCAATGAGATACCATCTCACACCAGTCAGAAAGGATATTAACTGTTGGCCAGGTGCAGTGGCTCATGCCTGTAATCCTAGCACTTTGGGAGGCCAAGGCAGGTAGATCACTTGAGGTCAGGAGTTCAAAACCAGCCTGGACAACATGGTGAAACCCTGTCTCTACTAAAAACATTTTTTTAAATTAGCTGGGCGTGGTGATGGGAACCTGTAATTCCAGCTACTCAGGAGGCTAAGGCAGGAGAATCACTTAAACCAGGGAAGTGGAGATTGCAGTGAGCCAAGATCATGCCATTGCATTCCAGCCTAGGCAACAAGAGCAAAACTCCATCTCAAAAAAGTAAATAAATAAAGAGAGAGAACCAAANAAAAAAAAAAAAAAAAAAAAAAAAAGGATATTATTAAAAAGTCAAAAAAACAACAGACAGTACGTTAAATGGTGTGGTGGGAAGGGAAGATAATCTAAAACTAATTGTCTTTTTTTATACAAGAGATGCTAGTGCTGAAATCTTCACATAATTTAAAAGTTAAGTTGAGATAAACTTCTTACAGAAAAAAAAAAAGTAGGGGGTAGGGCAGGGAGGAGTAAAAATTAATTTTTACCACCTATAAACATCAGCCATTGAAGGTTGATGTTCATGCCACAGTTCTGTGGCTGCAACTATGAGACCAGTTGTATTAGTCCACTTTCACGCTGCTAATAAAGACACACCTGAAACTGGGTAATTTATACAGGAAAAAGGGTTTAATCAACTTACAGTTCCACAATGGCTGGGAAAGCCTTACAATCCTGGCGGAAGGCAAGGATGAACAAGTCATGTCTTACTTCTTTTTTTTTTTTCTCCAGGCCTAGCTACATACATTGGCTCCTTACAAGTCGCGTCTTACATGGATGGCAGCAGACAAAAAGAGAGCCTGTGCAGGGAACCTCCACCTTATAAAACTGTTAGATATCATGAGACTAAATCACTATCACAAGAATAGCATGGGAAAGACCTGCCCCCAAGATTCAATTACCTCCCACCAGGTCCCTCCCACAACACATGGGAATTCAAGATGAGATCTGGGTGGGGACATGGCCAGACCGTATTATTCTGCCCCTGGTCCCTCCCAAATCTCATGTCCTCACATTTTAAAACCAATCATGCCTTTCCAACAGTCTTAACTCATTTTAGCATTAATTCAAAAGTCCACAGTCCAAAGTCTTATCCAGGACAAGGCAAGTCCCTTCTATCTATGGGCCTACAAAATCAAAAGCAATTTAGTTACTTCCTAGATACAATGGGGTACAAGCATTTGGTAAATACACTCATTCCAAATGGGAGAATTCAGCCAAAACTAAGGCGCTACAGGCCCCACGCAAGTCCAAAATCCAGTGGGGCAGTCAAATCTTATTGCTCCAAAATGATCTCCTTTGACTCCACATCTCACATCCAGGTTACACTGATGCAAGAGGTGGGTTCCCATGGTCTTGGGCAGCTCCGCCCCCCTGTGGCTTTGCAAGATTCAGCCTCCCTCCCGGCTGCTTTCATGGTCTGGCAGTGAGTGTCTATGGCTTTTTTGGGTATACAGTACAAGTTGTCAGCGGATCTACCATTCTGAGGTCTGGAGGACAATGACCCTCTTCTCACAGATCCATTAGGCAATGCCCCAGTAGGGACTCTGTGTGAGGGCTGCAACCCCACATTTCCCTTCTGTACTGTCCTAGGAGAAGTTCTCCATGAGAGCCCTGCCCCTGCAGCAAACTTCTGCCTGGAAATCTAGGCATTTCCATACATCCTCTGAAATCTAGGCAGAGGTTTCCAAACCCCAATTCTTAACTTCTGTACACTGGCAGGCTCACCACCACATGGAAGCTGCCAAGGCTTGAGGCTTCTACCCTCTGAAGCCATGGCCTTAGCTCTATGTTGGCCCCTTTCAGCCATGGCTGGAGCAACTAGGATGCCGGACACCAAGTCCCTGGGCTGCACACAGCAAGGAGGCTCTGGGCCTGGCCCATTAAACCACTTTTCCCTCCTAAGCCTTTGGGCCTGTGATGGAAGGAGCTCCCATGAAGATCTCTGACATGCCCTGGAGACATTTTCCCCAGCGTCTTGGGGATTAACATTCAGTTCCTCGTTTCTCATGCAAATTTCTGCAGCCAGCTTGAATTTCTCCTCAGAAAATGGGATTTTCTTCTCTATCACATTGTCAGGCCATAAATTTTCCAAACTTTTTTTATGTTCTGTTTCCCTTTTAAAACTGAATGCTTTTAACAGCATCCAAGTCACCTGTTTAATGTTTTGCTGCTTAGAAACTTCTTCTGCTGGATACCCTAAGTCATCTCTCTCAAGTTCAAAGTTCCACAAATCTCTAGGGCAGGGGCAAAATGCCACCAGTCTCTTTGCTAAAACATAGCAAGAGTCACCTTTACTCCAATTCCCAACAAGTTCCTCATCTCCATCTGAGACCACCTCAGCCTGAATTTCATTGTCCATATCATTATCAGCATATTGGCCAAAGCCATTCCACAAATCTCTAGGGAGTTCCAAACTTTCCCATATTTTCCTGTCTTCTGAGCCCTCCAAACCATTCCAACCTCTGCCTGTTACCCAGTTCCAAAGTCGCTTGCACATTTTCAGGTATCTTTTCAGTAACACACCACTCCTGGTACCAATTTGCTGTATTAGTCCATTTTCACACTGCTGACAAAGACATACATTAAAAAACTGGGTAATTTATACAGGAAAAAAGGTTTAATGGACTTATAGTTCCATGTGGCTGAGGAAGCCTCACAATCCTGGCGGAAGGCAAAGAGGAGCAAGTCATACTTTACACGGATGGCAGCTGGCAAACAGACAGCTTGTGCAGGGAAACGCCCCCTTATAAAACTGTCATATCTCATGAGACTTATTCACTAACACGAGAACAGCATAAGAAAGACCTGCCCCCAGGATTCAATTACCACCCACCAGGTCCCTCCTACAACACGTAGGAATTCAATATGAGATCTGGGTGTGGACACAGCCAGACTATATCACAAGTATTGTTTTCCATTACCCTTGACCAAGTTATTTTTTTTGTGTGAGCTTAAAAATATTCCTACTTTAGGCCAGGTGCTCTGGCTCATGCCTGTAATCCCAGCATTTTGGGAGGCCGAGGCGGGGGGGTGGGGGGATCACCTGAGGTCAGGAGTTCAAGAACAGCCTGGCCAACATGGTGAAACCCTGCCTCTACTAAAAACACAAAAAGTAGCCAGGCACAGTGGCACACGCCTGTAATCCCAGCTATTCGAGAGGCTGAGGCAGGAGAAGTGCTTGAACCTGGGAGGCGGAGCTTGCAGTGAGCCAAGATCGCACCACTGCACTCCAGCCTGGGTGACAGAGCAAGACTCTGTCTCAGAAAAAAAAAAAAAATCCTACTTTAATGCCTTTTTAAAATCCTATTTTGTAAGTACTTTTGTCTATACAGTATCTACTCCTAAATAAACAGCACCAAATGTCAGGCTGATTGTTCAGCCTTTTTCAGTGTTGGATCATGTTTAGCAGCCATTCCAACATTATTAATTTAGGATATATTTCAGTACCATACCATCACTAAATGAAACTTTAGTTAACACTGTTATGAGATATTAAGATTTAAATTTTTTCAACAGCATAAAAGCCACAAGTTCCAATGCACACAAACCACAGCATGGCTTACCCACTTCTGTCAAAGATCAGGAAATACTTCTACCAGCTAAAGTGGCTCCACCATATGACAGAAATAAAAAATTCTTTGAAATAAATGAAAGGAGAGACACAAGATACCAAAATCTCTGGGATGCAGCATAAGCAGTGGTAAGATGAAAGTTTAGAACACTGAACACCTACATTGAGAAGTTAGAAAGATTTCAAATTAACTATCTAATATTACATCTAGAAGAACTTGAAAAACAAGAACCTCAAAGCTAGCAGAATAAAAGAAATAACTAAACTCAGAGCAGAACTGAATAAAACTGAGAACCAAAAATCTACACAAAGGATCAACAAAACTGAAAGTTGATTTTTTGAAAGGATAAACAAAATGGATAGCCCACTAGCTAAACTAACAAAGAAAATAAAAGAGATGATCCAAATAAGCACAATCAGACATTACAAAGATGGCATCACAACCAATCCCATAAAGATACAAAGATCCTAGAGACTATTATGAACACCCCTATGCACACAAACTAGACAACCTAAACACACAGACCAAAAGAACAGAATAGAGAACTGAGGAATAAAGCCATACATTTAGAAAATCTGATATTTGACTAAGTCAACAAAAATAAACGAGGAAAGAACTCCCTATTCAATCAATGGTGCTGGATAGCTGGCTGTTACCTGCAGAAGAATGAAACTAGACCCCTACCTATCACTGTATACAAAATTTAACTCAAAATAGATTACTTAAATGTAAGACCTAAAACTGCAAAAATCCTAGAAGAAAACCTCAGAAATGCTCTCCTGGAAACTGGCGCTTGCAAAGAATTTTTATGACAAAGTCCTCAAAAGCAACAGCAACAAAAACAAAAATTGACAAGTGGGACCTAATTAAAGAGCCTCGGCACATTAAAAGAAACTATCAACAAAGTAAACACCCTACAAAATGGGAGAAAATATTCACAAACTATGCATCCAACAAAGGTCTAATATCTAGAATCTATAGGGAACTTAAATCAATAAGCAAAAAACAAATAACCACATTAAAAAGTGGGCAGAGGTCTGGGCACGGTGGCCCACACCTGTAATCCTAGCACGTGCGGAGGCCAAGTCAGGCGGATCACAAGGTCAGGATTTCAAGACCAGCCTGGCCAACATGGTGAAACCCCATCTCTACTAAAAATACAAAACAAATAGCCAGCTATTTGTTTTATGTACCTGTAATCCCAGCTACTCAGGAGGCTGAGGCAGAATAATTGCTTTAACACAGGAGGCAAAGGTTGCAGTGAGCCGAGATCACTCCACTGCACTCCAGCCTGGGCAACAGAGTGAGACTGCATCTCGGGAAAAAAAAAAATGGGCAGTAGTCAGGCATAGTGGCTTATACCTGTAATCCTAGCACTGGAGAGGCCAAGGTGGGCAGATTGCTTGAGGTCAGTAGTTCCAGACCAGCCTGGCCAACATGGTGAAACCCTGTGTCTACCAAAAATACAAAAATTAGCTGGGCTTGGTGGTGGGTACCTCTAATCCCAGCTACTCAGGAGGCTGAAGCAGGAGAATTGCTTGAACCTGGGAGGCAGAGGTTGCAGTAAGCCAAGATCGCACCATTGCGCTCCAGCCTGTGCAATAGAGCAAGACTCTGTGTCAAGAAAAAAAAAAATCAAAGTAAACACCCCACATAATGAGAGAAAATATTCACAAACTATGCATCCAACAAATGTCTAATATCCAGGATCTCTAGGGAACTTAAACAGATCAACAACTAAAAAACAAATAACCTCATTAAAAAGTGGGCAGAGGTCAAGCATGGTGCTCACTCCTGTAATCCCAGCACTTTGGGAGACCGAAGTGGGCAGATCACTTGCAATCAGGAGGTCAAGACCAGCCTAGCCAACATGGCAAAACACTGTCTCTACTAAAAATACAAAAATTAGCTGGGCATGGTGGTGCACCCTTGTAATTCAAGCTACTCAGGAGACTGAGGCACAAGAATCACTTGAATTCAGGACACAGAGGTTGCAGTGAGCTGAAACTGCACCACTTTACTCCAGCCTGGGTGACTGTGAGAATTTGTCTCAAAATAAATAAATAAATATTTAAAAAAGAAGACATACAAGTGGCCAACAAACATGAAACACGACAAAATACTCCACTTTGCAAATCAAAACCACAATGAGATACCATCTTGCACCAGTCATAAAGAATATCATTAAAAAGTCGGGGTTGTCAGCGCTCCAGCTGGGGCCTTACAACGGCCTGCTTAAAAAAAAAACCTTAAAAATTTAAAAAAAAAAAAAAAAAAAAAAAAAAAAAAAAAAAAAAAAAAAAAAGAATATCATTAAAAAGTCAAAAAATCACACATGTTGGCAAGGCTGCAGAGAAATGGTAACACTTATACAAGTGCGGGTGGGAATGTAAATTAGTTAAGCCACTGCAAAAAGCAGTTTGGAGATTTCTCAAAGAATGGAACTAGCATTCAACCAAGCAATCCCATTACTGGGTACATACCCAGGAGAAAACAAATCATTCTACCAAAAGACACATGCTCTTGTATGTTTACCTCAGCGCTATTCATAATAGCAAAGATATGGAATCAATCTGGGTGCCCGTCAATAGAGGACTGGATAAAGAAAATGTAGTACATATATACCACAAAATATGCAGCCAAAAAAAAAAGGACAAAACTATGTCCTTTCCAGCAACAAGAATACAGCTCAAGGCCATTATCCTAAGCAAATTAACACAGAACCAGAAAAGCAAAGTAGTTCTCACTTTTAAGTGTGAGCCAAATACTGGGTCCTATGTACATAAAGTTGGGAACAGTAGATACTGGGGACTACCAGAAGGGGAAAGGAGAGGGACAAGGATGAAAAACTATCTATTGGTTATTATGTATACTACCTGGGTGACAGGATTATTCATACCCCAGACTTCAGCAACACAGGATACATCCATTTAAAAAACCTGCACATGTACTCGCTGAATTTAAATAAAAGTTGGAAAAAAAAAAAAAAAAGACATCAACAGACACCACTCAAAAGAAGACACAGACAGCTGGGCATGGTGGCTCACGCCTGATACCCCAGCACTTTGGGAGGCCAAGGCGGGTAGATCACGAGGTCAAGAGATCGAGACCATCCTGGCTAACATGGTGAAACCCTATCTCTACTAAAAATACAAAAAATTATCCAGGCATGGTGGCAAGCGCCTGTAGTCCCAGCTACTCAGGAGACAGAGTCGGGAGAATCACTTGAACCCGGGAGGCAGAGGTTGTGGTGAGGCAAGATTGCACTTGAGCCTGGGTGACGGAGTGAGACTAGGTCTCAAAAACAAAAAAGAAACAGACATAAAAGCGGCCAATAAACCTATGAAAAAATGTTCAACATCACTAATCACCAGAGAAATGCAAATCAAAACCACAATGAGATACACATCTTGACTTCAAGACAGGTTTGAGTCTTAGCCCTCTCACTTGCTACATGCATAACCAGGGAAAATTAATTTCCATGAGACTCAGTTTCTTCAACTATCAAAGAGAGACTAAAACAAAAAATCTACTTCATTTAACATATGCTGGAATATAGCATACACTCAAATTCTAGTTGTTATAATTAGTTTAAAACTAGCAAAAAAAAAAAAAAAGTAGATTTAGATATTCAAGGCTGGGCATGGTGGCTCACACACATAATCCCAGCTACTCAGGAGACAGAATCAGGAGGATCACTGAAGCCCAGAAGGTCAAGGCTGCAGTAAGCTGTGATTGCACCACTGCACTCCAGCCTGGGTGACAGAGGGAGACCCTGTTCTCAAAAAAAAAAAAAAAAAAGATATTCAGCAAATATTATTGAGTGCCAACTCTGAACAAAGCCTACTCCATAAGGTTACCTAACAGTCTTTCAAAAACAAGTAATCTAATAAGAGAGAGGTCCAGTCTCTCTAAAAAGGAAAACTGTTATAAGCATTAACAAAGAGAGGTAGATTTAATACATCATGGGAAAACGGAAGAAAGAGAAATTAACTGTGATCTAGAAATGGTTTTATAAGTGTAATGTGAACTATGCCTTGAAAGAAGCCTAGTCAGATATGTTCCTTGAGCCTTATTCCAGACTAGTGGTTCTCAAACTTGAACATGCATCAAAATCACACAGACAGCTGTTAAAACACGCAATGCTGGGCCTATCCCAAACTTCGTGACTCAGTGAGTTTGGGGCAGGGGCGGCAGGCAGGGGAGAAGTGTCTGAAAATCTGTATTTACCAGGTGACACTCATGCGAGTAGTCAAGGAAACCCTCTTTGAGAACTCCTATCCTAGGCACGCAGTGCTTGAACAAAACTGACAGGTGATGTACAGGGTACGCCTGAGGAAGTGTAAAAGGGCAGTTGCAGGAACACCGGATTTGCACATGTAGTTAAGGCATATGGTCAGAAGTCTAAAAATGAAAACTTTCTAAACAAAGCACTTTCTAGGATAAGTTACCTTTCCTAGGAAGGCGAGCTGACATTCAAGATATTTAACTACCCTCTGTGCTATCACATTTTTTTCTCTCAACCTGGTATCTTTTAACTGTACTCCCTACCATCAGTTTTGCATCACACACGTAAACAGTAAGGTAAAGAGGCCTTATCTTACAGCAGATTTCTGGCCACGAGTTATTTAAGTGTACAAAGAACAGAACAGTGTCACTCTATTATTCTTTATAAATAAGAATATAACACTAACACATCCTAAATGTTAACATTTTACCTAGCATGCCATAGGTTAAACTTCTTCAAAAAAAAAATTGAAACCTAACAGTTTTACTTATGCATTTTAAGAAATGTTTCATACTCACCAAAGCCATCAATATCTAGATTATTTTCAACCACAACATCTAGGAGAGAATCACCAACTTTTCCTTTGGTTGTTAATGTTTCACCATCACGGTTTACAAAGTGGACTGTTATTTTATCTTCTGAGCTGGAAAAGAAAGCAGTCCTTTAGTATTTTTAGTAATTTCAAAACATAATGTAAAATAATTAGCTTAAAAGCCTATAAAGCCTCCAGAGTAGATGGGACTACAGGTGCCCAGCACCACACCTGGATAATTTTTTTATTTTTATTTTTTGTAGTGACGGAGTGTCACTATGTTGCTCAACTGGTCTCAAATCTTAGCCTCAAGCAGTCCTCTCAACTTGGCCTCCTTAAACTCTGGGATTACAGGCCTGAGCCACCATGCCTAGCCGAAAGTATTTTCTTTTCTTTCCAAAATTTATTTGGGAAGAAGGCATAACACATCTACCCACCTGCCAGGTAATAAGCTCTACTACCTTACGGGAAATGACAATGACTACCCGGTCAAGGCCACCTGGTGGCCTCAGTATATGTCTCCCTAATAGTCACAGTTACAAGACATTTGGCAATTATTATCACTCATGAAGTCTATTTTACTCTCATAAAAGCTGGTGCAGGGGCTTGCACCTGTATTCCCAGTACTTTGAGAAGCTGACGTGGGAAGATTATTTGAGGCCAGGGGTTTGAGATCAGCCTGGGCAACATAGCAAGATCCCACCTTTACAAAAAATAAAATAATTAGCCTGGTGTAATAATATGACCTGCAGGCCCAGCTAATTGGGAGGCTGAGATGGGAGGATCCCTTCAACCCAGGAGGAAGAGGAGGCTGCAGTAGAATATGACTGCACCACTGCACTCCAGCCTGGCCAACAGGGCGAAACCTGTCTCTACTAAAAATACAACAATTACCTGGGCATCGTGGTACATGCCCATAATTCCAGCTATTCAGGAGGCTGAGGCAGGAGAATTGCTTGAACCCAGAAGGCGGAGGTTGTAGTGAGCCAAGATCACACCACTGCACTCCAGCCTGGGCAACGAAGCAAGACTCTGTCTCAAACAAAAAAAAAGAAAGAAAAAGCAAATCATTCTGCTCTTAATAGGGCGACTGCTGTGCAAGTGCTACATAGAATACCATTGCTGAGAAAAGTTGTTTAATAGTTTTCTGTGTATTTGACATCTCATCAGTCCACATTATATACTTACAAATCGAAGGGACTAGAAAAAGTTTTTTATTTGTTTGAATCTGTAAGATAAATACTTCCCTACATATTTTATAAGATAGTTTGTTAGCTATCAGCTAGCAGACTTAAATTTCTTTCACTTCTCACAAACATCCCTCCAAAACTTGAGAAAAGACATTATACTAGCAACTAGATCCTTATTCCTCCACTATTGTTCATTTTAATTTTAACCTCACATTTAAAAAGATTCTCAACTTAAAATAATGAGTTGTTATTCTTACTACTACCAATAGATGGCAAGAGCCCATCAACTACATCTTCAAGTAAAACTCAGAATTAAATAATTTCAGAGCCATAACTATCTTGAAAATTATCAAGTCCAGTGATCCCATTTCACAAATGAGGCAACTGAAGCCCTCCCTAATATTACAACACTAGAAAAAACCAGGATTCTATTAATTAAAACTCATCAAAATGTTGTGTGTATGTACGGAAATGTTCCTCAAAAGGGCCTGTGCTCTCCAACTTTTTTTCACAGCCAAAAATGCTTTAAAACTAGTATTCCCACACATTATTCATGATTTTCAACAAGATAACTGCCATTTTTTCAAAGTAGAATGGCTGAGAATGAAAATACCCAGGAAGCAGAAAGACCACTCTAGAGGTTATCAAAAGACCACAAACTAAGCAAGGACAGAGAACACAGTGACTTAATAGACATCCAGGAGGTAGACCAAATTTTAGTGACCATCTACATAAGATAAACTGAAAAGGGAGGAAGAAAAACACTGGGATTTCCAGCTCACGCAATTAGGTGGTACCATTTAACCTAGGTTTAAGACAGGAAGCAAGCAGGGGTGAACCGGCCCAGGTCGGAAATGGAGCAGGTCAAAACTCCCGTGCTGATCAGTAGTGGGATCGCGCCTGTGAATAGCAACTGCACTCCAACCTGGGCAACATAGCAAGACTCCGTCTCTAAATAAATAAATAAATAAGACAGGAAGCAAAGGAGCTTTGGGGAAGATGGAAATAAGTTCAAGCTTAGACCTGCTTAATTCAACAGTGAAAAAGCTAGATAAGAATGTCCAAAAGCCAGATGGAAATATGGGTATGGGTCTGAGCCCAGCAGAGAAGTCTAGAGATTTGACATCAATGAAAGCCTGGTAGCTAAAGCTACAGGAAGTACATTAGAAAGAATTCCATCATTTATAAACACTACTGAAAGCCAGAGGTTTTAGTGTTGCTGTTCTTCTGAAGCACTCTAGAGCTAAGCTTACAGCAAAGGAATTTGAAATCTCTTTTACAACAGCCCCGTCTTCTATAAAATCAGGATATTAATCTTATAGTTCTGACAATGCATGCAAAATATGTAACACAGAGTAGGCTTCAACAAACACTGATTAATAACTTTTATTTAAAGACCAAGCCCTTTTGCTAAGAAGCCCAACCTGCTGGTCTGTATTAAAGGCGTACAGCCTTACAAAATAACTGCCAAGTAAGAATATTAATAGGTTTACCAAAGAATAGGAGAGGAACTGGAAATGAGAGAAAAAGGTAATTCTTCAGTTGAAAGAGTATGGAACCTAAGAGTCGGAAGCTGTAGATACTAGGCAGGGCACGGGTGTTCATGCCTGTAATCTCAATACTTAGGAAGGCTGAGGCAGACAGATCACTCGAGGCCAGGAGTTTGAGACCAGGCTGGCCAACATGGTGAAACGTTACCTCTACCAAAACAGTGTGAGAGTGTGGTAGCATGCCCCTGTAATCCCAGCAATTCAGGCGGCTGAGGCACGAGAATCGCTTGAACCTAGGAGGCAGAGGTTGCAGTGAGCCATGATGGCACCACTGCACTCGGGTGAAAGGTGCACCAAAACCTCCAAAATCACCACTAAAGAACTCATCCATTAACCAAACACCACCTGTGCCCCAGAAACTACTAAAAAAAATTTTTTTTGGAAGAAAGCAGCTTTATTGAGACAGCAGCAATAAAGCTGTTGCAACTCCCTTTTTTTTTAAATTGCATTTTAGGTTTTGGGGTACATGTGAAGAACATGCAAGATTGTTGCATAGGTACACACATGGCAGTGTGATTTGCTGCCTTCTTCCCTTCACCTGTATCTGGCATTTCTCAACCTGCTATCTCTCCCCAACTCCCCACCCCCTGCAACTACTGAAATTTTAAAAACAAATAGAAATTAAAATTTTTTTCAAAAATCAACAAAACTTCTTGAGTTCTAGTCCTAGTTTTGCCAAGTAATTAATATGAAATTTTTATTCCCATTTATCTATCCTCCCTACCTCATAGAATTGTCTTAAGAGTCATGTGAAATAATACACGTGAAAGCTCTTTGTAACCTAAATCACCGCAAAATATAAATTATTGTGTCGCAGCATTTTAGAGTAAAAGGTTTTTCCGACTCTGAATTACTGATAGCTTATTGAGTTGTTAAACTTCAAAGAACTAGTTTCTAGGACTGCTCTGTCCGTCCATAAGAACTCTGTGCCATAACAAAGGTGTTCTCCACATACCTGCAATGTCCAATACAATGTCCAATACCCACATGTGGCTACTGAGTACTTGAAATGTAGCTAGTGTAACTGGGAGATTGAACCTTTAATTTTATTTACCTTTAATTATCTTAAATATCAATAGCCATATGTGATTAGTAGCTACCGTACTGGACAGCACAAGTCCCATTAACACAGTAAGAACTGGAAAATCTAGTAGTAGCTCCAAAGTCTGTAAGAGGAATTATAAGACCACGATTAGAAATTGTACCAATTAAGAGGGCAGCAGGATTACAAGGAAGTAGATGTGTTCCCCTTTAAGACAACCTGACATATCCAAATCCGAACAAATCTGAGAGAGACAACTCCCAATTACTACAAAAACATTCGTGTTCCATTATACCAGTTACAAAAGTATGTTCAATATCTGTCCCAAGGTATACAATTGTCCAAAACTCATCTATTGTATAATAGAAAGCAAGGCACCCGCACAGGCCAAAGGCAGGGAAGTGCAGAGGAAAAATATATCTGGCTTACCTTCTCCCTGATTTCCCCCAAAGTTCACGCAACAAAAATGTATGGCGCACCCCTTAGATAACGGGATTCGTGGGGAAACGATGACTGAAAGTCCTAGGCCCTGCTCTCAGGGACCTTCTCAAGAAGAAACTAGAAAAAGCAGCATACAAATCCAACACACACTTCCTCTAGCTCTTGATTTCTGCTACCCTACATCATGGGGTCAAAGAGCTGTTGAGAGATATGCATTATATAAATCTCCACCATGTTGCTAGACTCGGAAATTATGTGTAAATTTCATCTGTAATATATCTAAGGAGTGTCTCTGAAAACCAGATATGCCCGAGAACCTAAAACTTCAACACATTTGGGAGAAATTGGTCCCATCTTGCAATATTTAATACAAAACCCTCTTAACAACGTGAGCCTAAGAGGCGGCCCGCGGCAGCTCCTGCTGCTGCTACCGCTACCAGGTGACATCTACAGAACCCTCACTATGTGCCAGGCACAAGACTACCTGTATCGCTGTATTAACTCATCTATCCTTCAATTAACCGTAGGAGGTTTAAACTGTTATTATCTTCAACGTGTAAATGGGGAAACTGGGTTCCTAAGGGCTGACGACGTTAGACACGTCAGACAATCCCTACCAAAGCCAAGTTTCAAGTCCTGGCAGACTACTTCAACGGAGGGGCTTTCAGCACTTGAGGAACTAGCAAAAGGCCTACAGGGCAGCAGAGGTATGGGCTCGATGTATTCTACCTAAACACTCCCTGACAAAGATCTGGAACCAGGGTGTCCTCCCACGGCAGGGCAAGGCCCTGAAAGAAACTGCTAGCAGGAGTGTCAGGCCAGGACAACAGCAGGGAGCCTGTCACGAAGGTCACTACCAGTCGCAGGCAGAGCAAAGGTCAGATCCCAAACAAATCAAAAGGAGAACGAACAACAGCAAACTGCCGGCTTTCCTGAGGGCACTGGAGGTGCTGGGAAAGGGAGCTGGGCGTCCAGGGTGGGTCCCCGATTTCCCCCGGGAGTGGCTGGTGCAGGAAGGAGCTTTGTGGTGAGACGGAAGGGAGGCAGCGACGCCACCGAGCAGCGAGACTGAGCCGCAAGGGGACCCCAAAGGAGAGGGGAGAGAGGCAGGCCTCCGGGGTGTGGGCCCGGCGCGCAGGCGCCCAGGACAGGCGGTGGAACCGGAGACCCGGCCCAGCGAGCCAGGCACTACCCACCGGGACCCCGGCTCTTGCCCGCGATCGCACCTGCACGGCGCCCTACCTGCTCTGCGCCCGCGCTGACACGCTCAGTGGACGGCTCGCCCCAGCGCTCCCCCGAGGCGCCCGGCTCCTCAGGAGGCCGCCCGCAACAGCGCGGGACCCAGCGTGGTGCAGCCACCGGCCTGCAGGGCCGCCAAGGACCGCGGAAGCGGCGCTCAGGAGCCGGGCGCCCCCAGCGGCGGCCATCGCCCGCGGTCCGGAACTGCGGGAAGCGACGCTAACTGCGCGCTGAGGCCGAGAGAGTCTCCTAGAGGGGGGGACCGCAGCTCCGGCGCTGACCCCTGAGGGCCGCGGCGAGGGGCGAGGGGCGCTGGGCTGGAGTGGCAGAGAGGCCCTGCCGCGAAGATCTCGCCGAGTCCCCGCGTGCCTTCCGGGTGACCTATAAAGACACTGGCGGACAGAGTGCGGCCCCGCCCCGTTCGCCCACGCCGCCCGGGCGCACGGGGCGGGGCCAGCGCAGGGAACTTTCACCTACCCTCCAGGTTCGGTCGTAAGCTGGATGCTTTTTTTAACGCCTGGAGTTGCCATGCAGACACAAAAAAATTTAAAAGATAGCTGGACGTCTCGCGGAAACCGGTTAACTAGACCACTGTATTCTGTTCCGCATCCCCCCATCCCCCACCCGTTAAAAAAACTGGGAAATTGTGTCATCTAGGAGTCAAATTAGAGCAAAAGTGAATTCTGCGCACTGTAAAACAAGGACAGTGGGAAATTTTGGAAAATCTCAGAATGCCATTATACAAAGAAATAATTATGACTATAAAATTGTAAATGACAATAATGAATAGGCTTGGGGCTGCTGCAGAGGACAGGTGGCTGTCCTAGACTTTGGCAAATAAACGCTGGCTGAGTACATGAAACCCATGAGCCTGAACAGGAAACTTTGTGATGAGCTGAGATTTCTAAAAGACTTTTACAAAACCCAGGAAGATGAACTTCAAAATACACCTTATCATGGTTAATATGTTGAGGGAAATGCATGGGCTTTAAGGTCAGAAATAGAGATATTCCAATCCAAGGTCTACTACTTCAGAGATCTGAGACCTTGGAAAAATTATTCTCTTAGAGGATCAGAGTTTCCATAACTCTAAACACAGATAAGATGTCCCAGCCTTCAGGGCCATTCTGAGGATTAAACTAACACGCAAAACACACAGTGCGTCACAAACTAGAAAGGCTACTTCCTGGGTCTTCCTCTATCAGGGTACTCATAAAGAGGCTAAAGGCCAAAGACAAGGGGTTAGTGCAGATATGCTAAACACAATCAGATACCTTTTTTTTTTTTCCGACATGGAGTCTCCATTGCCCGGGCTACAGTGCAGTGGCATGATCTCGGGTCACTGCAACCTCAGCCTCCCAGGTTCAAATGATTCTCCTGCCTCAGCCTCCCGAGTAGCTGGGACTACAGGTGTGCACCACCACGCCCCACTAATTTTTGAATACTCAGAACAAGAAAGT
The DNA here is from genome assembly GCF_001604975.1 of Cebus imitator. Taxonomy (NCBI): domain Eukaryota; kingdom Metazoa; phylum Chordata; class Mammalia; order Primates; family Cebidae; genus Cebus; species Cebus imitator. Next base: position 3,825,203 of record NW_016107509.1, on the reverse strand, counting down.
ACAGACCTGAGTAAAGTCTCTCCAGAAAGTGTATGGTGCTTTCTTGAACCCGGTGGCAGAGAGAAGGCAATGGCTCCTAATTTCTCCAAATCTTTGGATGAAGAGAAAGTCTTTCAAGCTGCGAAGGGTGCAGCAAACCTTGACAAGTAATCCTGAAAGGAGGTTGTAAAAGAACAGTTAACTTTTTTAAAAAAATCAAATCAAACCTCCAAGGTCGGATGAATTAGTTGTAGGAAGAGAATTGGAAAGAAAAAAAAAAAATCGTAGATGTTCCCTCTTCTCTCAGCCCTCCTATAGCAAATACAATTTCAACTCCATTAAGGTACTTTATAGCTTTCTGCTTTGTAGAGTAGTTCTTTGTATACATAGAATAGTTGTTTATATATTCATCTTAATAACTCGTACAGCACCAGCTACAGGGCCTTGAACATGTCAAGGGTCCAATAAATATTTGTGAATAAATTAATGTTACGTAATTTCCGTTAATCATCAGAATTATTTAAGCATGTATATGAAGATTAAAGAAAGAAAAAATGTTCTCCAGGTTTTCAAAGGTGAATGAGGGGTAATGCCAAAAATTGTAAATATCAATAGTCAGCAGAATTCCAGAAGGAATTTGTAAACATGGTCATGAATACGGATAAAGCAACATGGAATTACTAATGACGTGCTTTTGCTTATCAGTTTGCTTATGTATTACCTTGTCTATAAAACTCCCACCCCTCCATCTCTTTTTTTTCTTTTCTTTTTTTTTCCTTAGAGATGGGGTTTTCTCATGTTCCCAGGCTGGTTAAGCAATCTGCCCATCTCAGCCTTCTAAAGTGCCGGGACTACAAGCGTGGGCCACCGTGCCCAGCCCATGTTTTACTCCTTTCAAAATCTATTCATTGTTCGAAGACTTTTGTCTTAGTCTGTGTATGATGCTATAACAAAATACCACACAGACTGGGTAATGTGTAAAGAACAGAAATTTCCTTTCTCACAATTCTGGAGACTGGGTCTCCCAGGGTCAAGGTGCCAGCTGGTTTAATGTCTGATAGAGGCCAGTCTCTGCTTCCAGGATGGTATCTTGTTGCTGTGTCCTCACACGATGGAAGAAGGAAGGGCAAACATGCCTAATTTCCTCCAGCCCTTTTATAAAGGTGTCAATAGAGAAAAATGATGAGACAACGCTCAATCGTTTTAGGAGATTTATTTGCTAAAGTTAAAGATGCATGCCCAGGAGACAGTTCTATACCTTTCTCCTAAGATGATTTTGAGGGCTCCAAACTTAAAGGGGAAAAGGTGGGATATTGAGAAGTACATAATTTTCAAGTATGAGGGGAATAAGGAAGAATACTCATTCATGCCTTTGCCTAGCTCAGTGAATCTGCATTTTTTTACATAAGTGATTCTCCTGTCTCAGCCTCTCAAGTAGCTGGGACTACAGGCATGTGCCACCACACTCCAATAATTTTTGAATATTCAGAACAAGGAAGTGTAAACCTGAGTAAAGTCTCTCCAGTGAATCTGCATTTTTCACATTTGACATAGGCAAATGGAGTAGAGAAAAATGCAGGAAATCTACATTTTTATGTAAGATAACATAGACAGAATGGGGCAGGGGAATAATGAGACATGCATTTGTGTGTGGTGGGCATCGAGGTGACTGCATCTGTAAACATAATCTGTCAATTTACAATGCCATGGTGAAATTTTAACAGAAATACCTTAAAAGATCTTGCAGATCACTAGGAATTTCTTTGTGGGTAAAATATGGAGGAGGCCTGTAGCTTTTCATCCTGTAGCCATCTTATTTGGAAACCAAAATGGGGAGGAAGGTTTGCATAACCTAGTTCCCAGCTTAACTTTTCCCTTTAGCTTAATGAGTCTGGGGTCTCAAGATTTAATTTCCTTTCACATTTTCCCTTCTTTTTAAAAAAATCTTTTGGAGAAAGCATTTTTGAAGGAAGCAATAAAACTTTCTGGCCTAGCGTTGCTTTTTCTGCCTTCTTTTTTTTTTTTTTTTTT
>NW_016107509.1:3795645-3822868 GCF_001604975.1 Cebus imitator | reverse complement strand
AGATGGAGTTTCGCTCTTGTTACCCAGGCTGGAGTGCAATGGCACGATCTCGGCTCACCGCAACCTCCGTCTCCTGGGTTCAGGCAATTCTCCTGCCTCAACCTCCTGAGTAGCTGAGATTACAGGCACGAGCCACCATGCCCAGCTAATGTTTTGTATTTTTAGTAGAGACGGGGTTTCACCATGCTGACCAGGATGGTCTCGATCCCTTGACCTCGTGATCTACCCGCCTCGGCCTCCCAAAGTGCTGGGATTACAGGCTTGAGCCACCGCGCCTGGCCAGCTATCTTTTTTAAATTTTTTGTTTATGCATGGCAACTCCAGCCGCTAAAAAAGCATCCAGCTTAGGACCAAGCCTGGAGGGTAGGTAAAGGTTCCCTGCCCTGGCCCCACCCCGTGGGCCCAGGCGGTGTGGAGGAACAGGGCGGGGCCGCACTCTGCTAGCCAGTGTCTTTATAGGTCACCCGGAAGGCACGCGGAGTCTCCGCGCGCTCTTCTACTTTAGAAGGCTGAGGTGGGCAGATTGCTTAACCAGCCTGGGAAGAAGGCAAAACACCATCTCTAAGGAAAAAAAGAAAATGTATATGTATGTATGTATGTATGTATGTATGTGTGTGTGTAAATATAAAATGAAACTGGGTCAGGTTATATTACTGCCTCCTCAATTAGAGCAATTCCCTGGGCAATCATTACCCTAGCCCTTTCAGTTGTGCGTGGACTTACAGTATTTGCAAGCACATACCATAACAACGTTGTAAGCAGAAACAAGACAGAACAGAAATTATTATTATTATTACTATTATAAGCAACAGCTTCTGCCACCAACTTCCCCAAGATCCAAACCAACCACGCAACCAATCGATTAGTGAGGGTTTTGGATCTGGCAGCTTGGTTATCGGGTTTTCATATCAGTCATAAGTCAGGTTATGTTCTTCGATTCATGTGGAATATAAACACAACATTCAGTTTTTATGATGATGCTGGTCTCCTGCTGTGCTGCCGCAAGTATACCTAAGGCCATATGGTTTTGCAACACAGCTTTCCTCAAAAGCATGACCTCGTTGTTTAGGAATGAGATACTCATCTGGCTATCATGTAGGACCTTATTGGTATAATTCATTAAGGCCTCTATATGCTATATAATATCTTCAATACCTACCTTCAATCTTTAAGTATGAGGACTGAAGTTAAGTGATCATACCATTGGAATACTGAAGGTGTCCAGTGAAATTGTAAATGGAAAAGGCTTACTAGTTTTGGCAGGGTCTGAGTTACTCACCCTTGTGTCCAAGCATAACCTAGGGAACATTGTCCTAGTCACCCTGGAGGTGACAACAGCCGTAAGTTAATGCCACACAGCCAGTATGTCCCATTTGGAGCTAGCCAACAAATACCTGGTTGCTACAACTGATCTGCAGCATGCCAGTGTCTTGTAATATAAGAATGAGTCACAGCGTTCCCCTGGTATCCAACCCATATTTCTCGTACTGTTTGACCATAGGTCCTTGGTGTGGTTTCTTTGCTCCCAGCATTTTAACTGAGTTGGCCAAACGAAAGGGTGGGCCAGATAAATTCATCCCAAATTTGCATTATTCCATTTTGAAACAGGCTGTTGTTTTGGGCATAGTTACCACCTTTTGTTTTAGTTGGGGGAGATGCTAAAGTGAGAGCTAATGAGCTAGTCCTCTCCATTGAAAAACTTTTCCCCTGTTCCTTCCTCTGTTATGCCAGCACTAAGAATACCAGACCATTTCTGTGATGTAATAAATTTTTGGTATTCTATCCAGTCCTGACCTTGGAAGGGGGATACCCACCATGGCAGGGCGGAGCCACTGGAAAGAGGTGTGAGTCTGCATATCCAGCAGGTGTCCTTTTGTGATCTGTCTCCATAATCCTGAGCCCACTGTAGAAACAGGTTTGTTTCATGTGTGTCAGTGGGTGGCAATGGCAAGAAGGTATAGGGATATAGGATCAATAATAGCAAGGTTGTGAAATTCATTTTAGCTACTAAAAGGATGTTAAATCAGACAAGGCAAGTGTTCTTTATAAGACAGCAGTGCCAGTATCTCTAGGACAATAATTGTAATGGTTATTATACAATAAACATAGGCATTCTTTTGTATACAGGCCTGTCCTGTGTCTTGGGGTTAAGCAGTCCACAACAGCTGTTATCTGCTTCTAATTCTGGGTTGAAGGTCGATGTTTAGCGAACTGGAGGTGAAGGTCTTTGATGAGAGTTACAATCCACTTAGGAGTTTGTGCTTTTTTAAGATAAGAGATGTGAATCCATGAGAGCTTTAAATCACCCTAATTTTGTGGCAGGTGGATTAGTCAATAGTACCTAGCATGGGCCTCTCCATCGGGGTTGAAGAGAATCCCTTATTAAATGTCTTTTCCAATAGACAAAACCTCCAGGCTGCAGATCATGACCAGGCACCTTATATTCAGGTAGCACACTGTGAAAGAAATTCTTTACCAAATCTTGGCTTTTTTAAGGTGATAAATGAGTCCCACTCAATATTGCAATATATCTCCCTTGAGAAAAGTTGGATTGGTTATTTTCATTCCCATCCACATGGGCTTTCTAGTTATAATTTCATAAGGGGGCAGTCGATGTTTTCCAGAAAGGGTGGATTGGAGTAAAAGCAGCACTAGCAGGAGTGCCCTGGGCCAGGGGAGGTGAAATGCCTCTGTGAACTTAGCCAATTGTGTTTTCATTATCCAATTGGCCCTCTCCACCAGGCCTGCGGACTGGGGATGGCAGGCACAATGAGAATGTTGAAATGTGGCCAAATTTTACAAATATTTTGAATAACCTGGCCAGTAAAGTGAGCTCTCCTGTCGCTGTGAACTTCACTGGGGACACCCCATAGTGGAGTAATTTTTTCTGGTAGGATTTTTCCAACTGCTGTAGCTGTTGCTTGCCTACAGGGAAAAGCTTCAACCCTAAAACATACTGATAACTTTGAGATGATGGCAGGGGGATAAAATCAAGCTGCCATACCTCAAAGGGTCCAGCCAGAAGGGGAAATTGACACTGGGCCCCATGGAGGGGTTTTCTTGGGTTATATTTGGGACAAATAACACATCAAGGGTAAACTTTTTGTGCCACTGTGAAGGACGGTTTCCAGTAATATTGTCTACACCAGCTATCATTTTATCTGAATTCCAATGGGTTAGATTATTAACATATTCCATAAGGGACACCTGACATCCCATTGGAATAATGGGTTTATTATTAGGTCCACACCATATTTCAGTTTGAGGAGACAAATATCTCCCTGCCTGTTTTCAAGTAAATTTCTCTTTTGTAGGAGCTATGTTCTGGGTTTCTTTCAACATGCTTTTAAGTGTTTCAGGTTTCATGGCCATTTTCCAAACTGGGGCTGGTGGCCCAAATGCTGCCCTTTTAACTCAGCCAAATGGTTACCCCGACTTTCTGTGGTGTCTAACTGAGATTTTTATAATTGCCAAACGTTTTGATTTTAGAATGGCTTCTAACAACTCTGTTACTTGTTGTCCATTTTTTATGAGTTGCCTTGAGGAAATTAAAATATTCTCTCTCTTTCCCTAATCTCCCAAAGTCATAAGCAACTCCAGAAGCATAGAGCTGTCAGTGTAAATGTTTGCAGCCTGGTCTTTTGGTGACAAGCTCAGGTCAGGACAATCAATTTGGCCACTTGAGCTAATCTGGCTTGGGGAAGAAGACTGCTTCAGTTATCTCTAGTAAGGAAATCACAGCCTATGCTACTCTAAAATTTCCATCCTCTCCTCTTAAATAAGACGCATCTGTATACTATTCTATCTCAGCATTTTCCAGTGGCATCTTTCGTAGGCCTGTCCTGGGGTGAGAAGTAGGTCAGTTATCAGAACATAGTCATGAGGGGTTCTGTTGGAAGGGCCCGGTGAAAGAGTGGCCAGGTTAAGATTAATTACAGTGGGAAATAGTAATACTGGGAGATGATAAAAGAAGAATTTCATAAGAGGATGACCAGTTGACAGAGAGACGTTGACTATGAGAGTTCAGAAGGTTTTCAAGAGAATGCAACACAAAAAAAGATGAAGGGGGAACCCATAATTGTTTCTTCAACAGACTTGTACAGAAGGACCATGGCTGCTATTGCTCTCACACAAGGAGGCAGCCCTTGAGCCACAGGGTCCAGCTGTTGGCTACAGTAGCTTCTAGGTCTCTGATGATCGCCATGTTTCTGGGTCAGTACCCCAGATGTAGTACCTGTGATTTCATGTTCAAAAAGGGAGAAAGGCAATTTGTAATTTCTGTGCCCTAAGGCTGGCGTATTAGGTAGATTTTCCTTTATTTGTTGTACAGCTGATTTTCCCTCTGGAGTCCACATGACAGGATCAGGTTGTTCAATTTTTAGATATGCATACAGAGGTTGAGTTTTAAGGGAGAAATTTGGTATCCAGTTTCTACAATAGCTTGCCAGGCCCAAAAGTCGTCTACGTTGCTTCTTGGTGGTGGACATTGAGAAAGCTAAAATTCCTCTCACTCTATCAGGGTTAATACTCAGTCCTTTGATTGAGATAATATGCCCCAAATACTTAAGTTTCGGTGAGTATAGCTGCAGTTTGTCTTTAGACACTGGGTCCCTTGGTGGCTAACTGAGTACATATAGACTGTCTTCCTGAGAAGAAGAGAGTGTGTCCGAACAAAGGAGAAGGTCATCCACAAACTGGATGAGCGCTGAGCCCTGGGGAAAAGTTAAATCCGCTAAATCAACGTTTAGTGTTTGCCAACAGTGAGTGGGACTTTCTGTATATTTTTGGAGCATTACAGTCCACGTATATTGCCATTCTTTCCAAATAAAGGCAAACAAATACTGGCAGTCCAGATGTGCAGGTGTACTAAAGAAGGCACTGCAGAGATCCACAACTGGGAAATCCTGGCTGGTGGTGGGTATAGCTGATGGAAGGGTATGTGGGTTGGGGACTACTGCGTCTCTAGGTATTATATTTTTTCTTACCCTCAAGTCCTGTACAAATCTCCATCCTTTCCCGCTTTTTTTATTTTTACAGGGAACATATGGCTGTTGCAGGGGCTTGCGGAGGGAATAATGAGCCCCTTTTTAAGATAATCTTGCATGATAGGGGCAATTTCATCTACGGTTTCTTGTCACAGAGGATATTTTTTAAGGTTGGGTAAGGATTTCTTTGGGTTTATCGCTACCTTTATAGGAGTGACAGTGACTGAGAATATTTTCTCTATATCTGCATTGGACTGAGACCATGAGTGGGAGGGGACATCCTTGAGCAAGTGTTCCCCTTCTGGGGTTAACAGGAAGACTGTGGAAGCTAAAAGGAGCCTTACTGTTTCCTGCCCTTTATTCTAATGTTCTCTCTTCCCCTCTAATGCTTCCTTCTCTGTCTCCATTTCACTTTCCTGGTCACAAGATGACGTTTTAACATTACTAAATTGTCACGACGTTTTTTAATTTGGTATTTTTGGTCTCCTTGCTTCAATTCTTAAAAAATTCACTTTTTGATGAAGAGATATGGGCATTATGGGTATTGAGGAGATCCTGGCCCAAAAGATTGACAGGGGCCTCAGGGCATATTAGAAACACATGAGACACACTGAGAGTGTCACACGTGGAGCCTGTGGCCGGGGAGCTGAACCCAACGAAATGGTAAGGTATAGGTTTAGACCTAAAACATGAGATAGTTTTATTAGACACACTCACCATGTTCATTCTTTCATTACTCTGAGGAATGGGGTTTCTAAATAAGGTGGGATTTATAAGAGATATAGTTGCTCCTGTGTCATTTGAGGCAGTTGTTAGCTCACGGTTTATTGTTATACTAATCTTTCCCAGTTTCTTTGTCAGGGTAGAATATCTGGAGAGGTGAAACCCCGGAGCACCCTTACTCTTCCTGAGTTGCACTCACCTGCCTTTTCTTTCCTTTTTGTGTAAGGCAGTCCCTTTTAAGGTGTCTTGGTCTCTTAACAGTAGTAACAGACTGGGAGGGCAGAGTCTTCAAACTGAGAGAGCTTAAAATCTTTCTGGGGCTGGGAGGTTTGAGCAGTTGATTGCTTTAGCTGTAAACGCATAACTCAAGCAATCTTTTGTTTATCCTTTTTTAGCATAGTGCTGGATAATTGATCAGCTAAGTTAACTAGTTCATTAGTTCTGGCCTTGGCCCAATTTGTCATGTGGCATTTTACAAGGGTGGATAAATCATCATTTAGTCCATTTGTAATCCCAGCTACTCAGTAGGCTGAGGCAGGAGAATCGCTTGAACCTGGGAGGTGAAGGTTGCAGTGAGCCGAGACTGTGCCACTGCACTCCCGCCTGGGCGACAGAGCAGAGCTCTGCCTGAAAAAAAAAAAAAAAGAAAAACAAAAAAAATAGAATTTACACTTAATAACATACCATTTATATTGTTTTCAAAACAATCAGCTGATATCCTACAGTATTGTCTCAATGTTTTATCAAAATGTGTAAAATAATCTAAAACTGATTCCGCTGGGTTTTGGCAGCATTGTTGGATTTTATTCCAATCTACAACCCTTTGGAACACTGAAGAAACGATATTTAACAGAGCAGTGGCTCTTTCCCATATGTATTTTGGGGAGCTGGTTGTTGTGGCTCTCTTGGGCCTTAAGGAGTCAAATCTGCTATAGAGTCAGACCACTGTGATTTTTCCAGCCATTCCTTAGCTTTAGCTTCTGAGACCAACATGTGGAATAGCTGATAAAGGTCTGAATGACCTGGGATATTGGTTCTGATAATGAGCTCAAATTCTCAGGCAAACCCAGTTAAATCTTTATGGGGGTCAGGAAATTCTTTATGCCTCATAATTCAGCCTTTGACCAGGGTTGGTAGACAATCACTAGGGTTCCCATACCTGTTATCAGTTGTTCCCAAAATAGAGTGATCATGAGAGATGTCCCTGCAAGGTCCCTCTTCTTCAGGTGAGAGGCTGCCACTGGGGCCACCAGAGAACCGGCAGGAGGTAGGGTCTTTGAAGTTAGACTTTCTACTGTCTTCTGTTGAGCCAGTGATAGATAAAGAGGAGAAGATGACAGATTGGAACATGCAGAAGAAGAGCAGATATGGTCTGGGCAGTTCAGAGAGATCAGGGAAGAGTGAGGGTGGAGGTGGAGGTGGGGGAGGTGCCAAAGGAGAAGTAAGGGATTCCCAGGATTTCTCTAAGACAGATAAAAAATTTGAGAGTGCTTGAGTAGCATTTCTATGTTGATTGTTGACCTTCTGTAAGGAGATGAGGTGATCTTCCCCGCTTTTACTCTCCAGGTACCACTGAAGGTAGCTCTCCCATTCTAGTTGTTTAGTTTTTGTGACTGCATTTTCCATCCTGGTTCATGAGTACACTAATTTGGGCATCTCAAAAGAGCCCCATTTAGGGCACTGTAACTTAGATTCTGCTTTAGTTATAGTGGTCCACTTGGTTAAATATTTACATGACAATTCACCATAAATATTTTGCATATACCTGGTCAGAGTTTCTAAAGGTGGAACTATGTTCCACAGCTGCTGGGGTTTTAGCTAACATAGAGGCCTCATTCCCCATAATTTAAGGTTCCTCTTCGGATTTGCCCAAGTCAGGACATGTGTCAGACCCAAAGTGTGCTGCTTGCAGACCTAGCTTTTCAGGGCCATTACCCACAGAATCGGTTCAGTCCACATGTGTCACAGCTACCTGGCATAGTGTGTCAGGGGCTGAAGGTACACGAGGGGTCAGCTCTTTATATGCACCTGCTCGCTGAGATTAGACCCTAAATATGTTCTTCTGAGGGGGAAACCTACTTAGAGCCACTGCATGTCTTAGGAAACGTTCCTCCCAGATACCCTCACATGATTCGCAGTTGCCTGAGAATGTCCCAAAAGGCTGAGGGGAGTAAGATACTCTTATTTCTTCAGAGTGGAGGATTCCACACTCATGAGCTAGAGGGTATGGAGTTGGTCAAATCCGATAAGGCAAAGGACAGAAACACACACACACACACACACACACACACACACACACCCCCCACAGAAACAAACAACAAAACAGTTCAACAAAACTAACAACGATTACACAAATTATGATTTCTGAACGCTCCAAGTGTAAGCAGAAATTAGCAACAGCTGGTTGTTAGTGCTAACTTTAGCTGTTTAAAAAGAATTTGCAAGACAGAATTCCAAACCAGTTTCTCACCTAATGAGGGGGCCCAAGCTGAAGACTGCTCTCCACCAATGCAGAAGCAGACAGGCTCACCTTTCTGGATGTGAGTGGAAACTCCTCATAAAAAGAGGTTTTTCATTTCATTTTTTCATTTTTTTTTTTTTGAAACAGAGTCTCACTCCGTCACCAGGCGCCAGGCTGGAGTGCAGCGGCATGACCTTGGTTCAAGCAATTCTCCTGCCTCAGGCTCCTGAGTAGCTGGGACTACAGGCATGCTCCACCACACCCAGCTAATTTTTTTGTATTTTTAGTACAGACGGGGTTTCACCATGTTGGCCAGGATGGTCTTGATCTCTCGACCTCATGATCTGCCCACCTCGGCCTCCCAAAGTGCTGGGAGCCACTGCACCCGGCCAGGAGGTTTTTTTTTTTTTTTTTTTTACACCCGCAAAAAGCCCCCCCCCCCCCCCCCCCACCGAAAAACATTGGAAGATCAGGGATCCCTGGGGGAGAAAGGTCCTGGACTTCCGCAAATCATCTGATTGGTTTGGGCTATAATGTGCCCAAACTAGTCCCAAGCATGGAGAGGAGAGCTACTGCAGGCCTGACCACCTTCACTCAGGGTCCCTTCATGGTTTCCAGATGTCAACTGAGAAAAATGATGAAACAAATCGCAAACATTCTAAAAGGTTTATTTGCCAAAGTTAAGGCTGCATGCCTGGAAGACAGGTCTGTGTGTTTTTCTGAAGATGATTTTGAGGGCTCCTAATTTAAAGGCGAAAGGGTGAGATATTGAGAAGTACACAATTTTCATGTAAGAGGGGAGTAGGAAAAAATAGTCATTCATGCCTTTGTCTGGCTCAGTGAATCTGTATTTCTTTACACAAGATGACATAGACAAATGGAGCAGAGGAAAAATGCAGAGAATCTGCATTTTACATAAGATAACAGAAACAAAATGCGGCAGGGGAACAATCAGATGTGCATTGTGTCTGACGGGCAGGGGGTGACTGCACTTGTAAAGGTAAGTTATAGATTTACATTGCCCTGAAATTTTAAGAGAAATACCTTAGGGTAAAGATCTTGCAGCTCACTAGGAATTTCCTTGTGGACAAAATATGGGGGAGGTGTGAAGCTTTTCATCTTGTAGCCATCTTATTTAGGAACCATAAGTCGGGGGGCAGGTTTGAGCGACCCAGTTCCCAGCTTGACTTTTCCCTTTGGCTTAATGAGTTTGAGATCCCAAGATTTAATCTCCTTTCACAAGGTATTATTTTCATCTGTCAGGTACAGCCTTCATGGCCTAATCACCTCCTAAAGGCACTATCTCTTAATAGTGTTGCATTGGGGATTAAGTTTCAACATGAATTTTGTAGGGGACACAAACACTCACACCATAGCACCCTTCTCAAATGCCACCGTTCCCAGGAAGCCATGCCTATGCATCCCAACAGATCATTTTTTCCTCCACTGATCACCTAAACTTTTGCTTAGTCTCATGAAACGTATTGTAACCATTGTTTTGAATGTAAAATGTTCATGAAAGTACTTTGTAAAGAAGATAATGCCATAAAAATTCAATGTTCATTGAGTATCTATTCTGAGCCTCATGGTACTTTTTGCTCCATCTTAAGTGCCATTTGTGTAGGTCCTGTAAGCCAAAGCTCCCAAAGAGTAGCAGTGCTGTCTTAGTCATCTTCATATCCCCAGCACCTGGCACAGTGCCCTGCACAGAGCAGCCATTTAATACCTTTGTTAGAAACTATGTTGGGAACTTTATAATTTTTTTCTTATTTACAACAAACTCCCATGACACGTTTACCTATGTAACAAACCTGCACATCCTGCATACGTAACCCTGAATTTAAAATAAAAGTTAAAAAATAATTTATCTCATTTAATTATCCCAATGACTCTTTGGATATGCCTTTAGTCAATTAATAGTTATTGATATCATAAGTGTGTAACTATGCTATTTTATTATTGTTTATGCATATATTTTTTCAACTCTGTATTCAGCAGTAGATGCTTAAGATTCTACATGATCTATATAATTTAGGAGTAAACTCAGAATATATTATTATCTGAAATTTTTTTTAAGTATATGATTAAACCTAAGTTGATTTTGTCCCAAGAAATTAACATTGCACCAAAAGGCTAATGATATTGGTGAGTTTATAAATATAGCTAATGATATTGGTGAGTTTCCTAAATTTAAATTAAAGATATAACTGAGTCTGGGTACAGAGGCTCATGTCTGAAATCCCAGAGCTTTGGGAGGCTGAGGCAGGAGGATCTCAGTATGTTGCCCGGGCTGGTCTCAAACTTCTGATCACATGAGAGCGAGAGTTCAGGAGTTGGAGACCAGCCTGGGAAACATACTGAGACTCTGTCTCTATTAAAAAAAAAAAAAAAAGTAATTAGCAGAGTGTTATGGTGAACTCCTGTAGTCCCAGCTGCTTGGGAAGCTGAGCAGGGAGGATCACTTAAACCCAGGAGTTTGAGGCTATAGTTGCAGTGACTGCAGACTTGTGCCACTACACCCAGCTTTTTCTTCTAACATCTTGAGCTAGGTGCTTAGCTCATCAATTTTTAATTTTGTTTTTTAAAGAGAATTTAAATTTTTCTAATAATTTCAATTCCCTTTAAATAGTATGTTTGGCTATAGTAAATGAGTTTGAAATGTATTTCCTTTCCATTTCAGTTTCTTTATTACTTTGGTTTAAATATTTTCAAACTTCCACTCTTTTATTCTTTGACAGTGAGTTCTTTGGAATTGTTTTTAATTTTCCAAATGTACAAAAATGTATGAAAACCAATAACACCACAGAAGAAGAGTTTATGTAAATGCAGCGATAGAAACTTTCAAAATGATAGACAAGGAGCAAAAAGACTGAAAAAAAGAAAAGTGCATCATCAATTTATAGGACAAAATCAAATGGTCTACTTCTATTTGGAGCCCCAGAAAGAAAGAACTAGAATAAGGCTGAAATTAAAATACAGTCTTGAGCCACTTAAAGAGGAAGATACATTCTATGAAATGTGTCATTACCCTATTTGGCCGTGTGCAAACATCATAGAGGGTACTTACACAAACCCAGATCATATAGCCTATTGGACACCTAGGCTATATAGAATAGTCTAGAGCTTCTAGGCTACAAACCTGTTCAGCATGTTACTATACTGAATACTGTAGGTAATTGTAACACAATAGTAAGTATTTGTTTATTTAAACATGTCTAAATATAGAAAAGGTAAGGTAAAAATACAGTATAAAAAATTAAATATGGTACACCTTCTAGGTCACTTAATATGAATAGACCCTGTTAACTTCTAGCACTGAACATGACTAGAAGTTGTTCTGGGTGAGTCAGTGGGGAGTAAATGTGAAGGCCTAGCACACTATGGTACATTACTGTAGACCTTATAAACACTGAACACTCAGGCTACACAAATTTATAGAAAATGTTTTTCTTTCTTCAATAATAAATTAATCTTAGCTTACTGTGATATTTTTACATGTTTTTTTATTTTTCTAGCTTTTTGACTTGTTTGTAATAACACTCAGCTTAAAACATACACATTGTACAGTAGTATAAAATATTTTCTTTCTTTATATTGTTATTCTGTAAGCATTTTTCTATTTTTAAAACTTTTTTTTATATTTTTTATTTTTTAAACTTTTTTGTTAAAAACTACAACACAAACACACACATAAGCCTAAGCCTGTACAAGATCATCAATGTCACTGTCTGCCACCTCCTCATCTTGTTCCACTGGAAGGTTCAGGTGCAATAACACGCATGGAGCTGTCATCTCCTATGATAACAATACCTTCTTCTGGAATCCCTCCTGAAGGACCTGCCTGAGGTTGTTTTACAGTAAACTACTTTTTTATAATCACTCTAAAATAGTGATTAAAAAGTCAGTGAAGTAGGTTTTTTACAATATCATCACCACAAATGTGTGTAGTGTCTTGTACTATGATGATGACAGCTACATCATTAGGTGATTGAAATTTTTCAGCTCCATTAGAGGAGCTAAAAATGGTGGCCTTATGGGACCACTGTTGACCAAAATGTCATCATGCAGTACATGGCTGTATTTTTAAAACAATAAAAATCAATAGAGCTTATTGCCATCAGACCCTCATTAAACATAGGTATAACTGAAGGTGACCTCAACAGCCAGAATGGAACTGAAGCCTCCGTTCAATGGTTAAGAACTGAATCCTGTCAACAGTAATTGGAGTGAGCTAGGAAACTGATCCTTTCTCACTTGAGCCTTGAGATGACTATATCCCCAGGTGACACCTTGATTGTGGCCTATGAGAAAAACCCTGAAACGATGGATCCAGAGAAGCCATGCCAGATTCTAACCTCCAGAAACTGCGATAATACATGCTGTTTCAATTCACCAAGTTTTGGAGTAATTTGTTAGGCAGTAATACATGCATAGCTGATGCAACGTTCTTCAAGAATAGTGAAATTGAAGCCAAAGGATGGGACAAAGAGACAAGAAAAAGTTATGTGCAAAAAATTAGCAACAATATGGTTAAATCTAAGCAAAGACTGATTGGAAAATAATGACAACAACTATCATCTCATCAGAGAATTTTTTAAAAAGCAGGATAGAATTATATTAGTGGAACAACACACTGTGTCACATGGAACACGAAGGGAGTAACAAGAGCTAGACCGTTATTGGCAAGATCCTTTCTCCCTTTCCTCCTTTTAGTAATGGAATACCATGAATTATAGTGGAGCACATGGCTTACCAGCCAGAGACCATCTTTCCCAGCTTTTGCTAAGATAAGTTTGTTCCTATAACAAAGTTTTTGCTAGTGGGATGCAAGTAGAAGTGATGAATGCAGGCTGGTAGTGGCTGACGATTGTGATCACAGCCCTTTGGGAGGCTGAGGTGGGTGGATTACGAAGTCAGGAGTTTAAGACCAGCCTAGCTGACATGGTGAAACCCTGTTTCCACTAAAATAACAAAAATCAGCTGGGCATGGTGGCACGTGCCGTAATCCCCCAGCTACTCGGGAGGCTGAGGCAGGAGAATTGCTTGAACCAAGACCTGGGAGGCGGAGGTTACAGTGAGCCGAGATTACTCCATTGCACTCCAGCCTGGGCTACATAACGAGACTCTGTNAAAAAAAAAAAAAAAAAAAAAAACATGATGAATGCAACCAGATAACCATTTTACAAGAAAGCTACTTATTTTCCCTCTCAATTTTCTTTCCTATTAGCTAGAAAATGGCAACTGGAGTAATCACATGAGATCCAAAAATGGAAGCTAAACAAGATGGCAGAGCCAACCTACCAGCTTGGGCCCCTGCATGACCTCATGCAGCAGAGCCACCCACCACTGTTGAAGGCACAGTGCACAAGCCCCAGCCTATTCTGAACTATCTCATGAAAGAGAATAAGCATTTGTCCTAGTTAAGGTACTTAAAGTCTCCTTGTTATAGCAGTTCAGCATCTATCCTGACAAATACATCATTTAAACCCCAAAAGAAAGAAGAAAAGGAGGGGAAAAAAAATCATAGGAAAAACACGTATTTTAAAAAGCATGAAATGAAATCTTGAAAATAAGACCAAATATATCAAAAGTAAGTAGGTTAAATGCCCCACTGAAAAAGTTGATTTTTATTTAGGGTGGAAAAAATCTGACTCTACCACACTTAGGAAAGACACATAAAAAATATAAAGACACAGAAAGGTTGAAGATCAAATAATAGAAAAAGAAATACTAGGTAAATACAAGGAAAAGAAAGTGAGTTTGCTATATTGCTATCTGATTAAATGGACTTTCAAGGAGAAAATGCATTATAAAGAATAAATATGTTACTATGTAATGGTAAACATTTAAACTAACCTGGAATATATAGCAACTCTAAGCTTACAATTATCTAATCTCTCTCTCTCTCTCTCTCTCTCTGTGTGTGTGTGTGTGTGTGTGTGTGTGTGTGTGTGTGTGTGTAAACATATACATGACAGAATTAAATGGAAAAATAGACAAATATACAATCACATTAGGAGATTTTTTGACATACCTCTCTCAGTAAGTAACAGATCAAACATTAAGTAAGAATATAGAAAACTTAACAAAGTACTAACCTTTACTTGACAAGTACTAACCTTTACTTAACAAATAATTCAATTCCCCAGGAAACACAGAGGGAACACTTATAAAAATGGACAATGTACTGGGTAATAAAGTTTCAGTAAGTCTCAAAAAATCGATATTATAGCAACCACAGTGTAGTCGAAATAAGCTAGAATAAAGGTTATTTACGCACCTCTGTTCTAAAATGTAAATACTTCAGAAAATGGATAGAAACTTTCCAGATGGATTTATATATGGGCTAACTACCCGTGAGTCATGTAGAGAATTCTGATATTTTAAGGTTGGCATATTCTGTTTTCAGTACTATTTTGCACTGTAGCTTGGAAACATGTATTAGTAGCTCTTAATTCATACTCTCATAATTTATTAATCAAGTTAACTGCACAATGTTTTATTTAAATTGTAAGTCAAAAAATGGTTTGAAACTTCTTTAACTCTCTCTTTCTCTATATATATANAGACGGATTTTTGCACTTGTTGCCCAGGCTGGAGTACAATGGCATGATCTCAGCTCACTGCAACCTCCACTTCCCAATTCAAGTGATTCTCCTGCCTCAGCCTCACTAGCTGGGATTACAGGCATGCACCACCACGCCCAGCTAATTTTGTATTTTTAGTAGAGATGGGGTTTCACCATGTTGGTCAGACTGGTCTCGAATTCCTGAACTCGGGTGACCCACCTGCCTCAGTCTCCCAAAGTGCTGGGATTACAAGTGTGAGCCATGTTCCTGGCCGAGGCTATATTTTTAATTTTGGAAATTTGGACCAAATTATTTCTTGCCAAGAGTGTCCAAAGATCCAGTTTCACCAAAAATAAGAAAATCACCCAGCACATTTGTACAGCTATGTGTGAAAGTCCCAGCTGAAACAGATTCGGCATCACCCATGAGTGATGGCAGTGATTTGATTTTCTTGCCCGTAGCACAGATGTTTTCTTTAGCCTCAGACCTGGACTAAGCCATCTCAAATGTTTATAGAATAACAAATTGGAATATTGTGCACCTAATTCATCTGCAGTTCAGATGAATATATAGTATGTGGTGCTGTTTATTCCTTCCTGACGTTTCATTTTTACTTTTTTAGTACAAAACATGTAATAAATAGACAAGTTTTATGTCCTTGCAAAAGATTGCTACCGTGGTGTATTCATTCTCTATTGCTGCTATAACAAATGTAGTATTTCACAGTTCTATAGGTCAGAAATCTGCAACAGGTCTCACTGGGCTAAAATCAAGGTATCTAGTGGGCTGTACCCCTTTCTGGAGGCTCCAGGTCAGAATTTGTTTCCTTGCCTTTTCTGGTTTCAGAGCCTATTTGAGTTCTTGCGTTACCTCCTCTATCTTCAAAGTCAGCTAGCCAGTCAAGTCCTCCCCTCACATCTCCATGACCGTTCTTCCGTCAACATCTCTCTCTGACCTCAGCAAGAAAGCTTCTCTGCTTTTAAAGGCTTGTGATTAATGTGGGCCCAGCCTGATAATCCAAGATAACTTCCCATGTCAAGGCCCCTACCCTGAATCACATCTGTGAAATCCCTTTAGCCATGTTAAGTAGCATATTCACAAATTTCGAGGATTAGGGCATGGACATCTGTGGGGGCCATTATTTTGTCTCCAGTACTTGGGTTTAAATATCAAACAAGTTCTGCATTAACACTAATCATGAGAGAGTTCTTTCTATGGACAGAATTGAAACACAAATATACAAAATTCTATACTTGTTCATTTTTCAACTTTACAAGCTTTTTTTGACAACTGTGCATTAATTAAGGTTTCAAGACTTTCCTCAACATACACATTAGAAATAATGTGTGTGATGCCTACCACAGGTACCATGTCCAAAGAGTCTGCAGTCATGGGAAAATTCTTACTAACAAAAGAATAAATATAATAGCTACCATGTGTTGAGTGTTTACTATATGTCATGTATTCTTCTAGATGCTTTACCTGTTTTGACTAATTTAATCTTCACCAAAATCCTATGAGGCAGGGATCAGCATCCTTACCATTTTACTGATGAATGAACTGAAGCACAGTGTACATTTAAATTAAATGAGGTTTGGGTGTTGCCAAAAGAAATGATATTAGATGGCCTTTGGTATAGTCGTTTTAATAACACATAAATGCAGCAGGTACAGTACATATTTTATATAGTATTCAACTCCTTAAAATTGATTTATTTACCTTTAGAGTTGAGAGGATAATAGAATGGAATGTATACCATTTCCATTTCTTTGAATCTGAAAGAAATGCTTCAGCTGGTGTTTGTGTGTGGAGAGAGAGAGAAAGAGAAACAGGAAAAGAGGGAGTTTAATTGACTCAATATGAAACAAAATTTCCTCCAGCTCTGTCTTCTCTTGTTTCTGCCATTTTGCTCCAGGATATTTGTACAAGACATCAGATATGTGTAATGTCACCTTTGGAGTTTGTTAATATGCAGTTATTAATTTGGAATTACTAATATGGAGGATGGATAAGAGCCCAACAATAAAGAAAACCCAGTTAACAGTGCTGGGGGAGTTAACATCTCAAGGCCAGTGCTTAGGAATGCACCATTTCATCTCTCTGGTTTAAGACTGAGTAATAGAGAGCAATTGCCAAGCTTCCTTGAACTTGGCTGAACTTGAACTTCCTTGAACTTCCAAATGCTTTAGTTTACAAAGTAATATTTTGCTTTCTTTCAATGCCTGTTGTTGTTTACAAGAGGTTTTAAATATTAACTGTAAATCCTCCTATTTGGGGAACACTTTGAAGAACCTGTTTCTATCAAAACTCACCTTAAATTTCAACTTCTCTTTCTTTAAAACTTCTTCACACAAATTGACATCACTCTGCATATCATTTTTCCTATCAGATTATTTAAAAATCCAACATTTGACCACACATTGTATTAGCGAGGCTGTTGGAAAACAGGCACTCTGATACATTGCCAGTTGTGCAAAACAGTCTGAATTTTATTGAGGGCCATATGACTTTTTTAATACACAAACTCATTTACTCTTTAACCTAGGAATCTCACTTCTGGGAACTTATTCTACAGATCTACCTGTACATAATGTAAAATTATGTCGGCTGAGTGTTATTTGTGGCATTTTTCTGCAATAGCAAAATGTTAGAAACAAGTATCCTTCTTTAGGAGAGTCATTCAATAAACTATGGTTCTGCCCACAATTGAATAATATGAAGCTGAAAAAAAAAATAGAAGGTGGCTCACTGTGTACTGATGTATGGTAATTTCTAAGATATATATTAAGTGAAAAAAGTGAAATGTCTAACAGGAAAAGAGAGAAAATAAGAAAATTTATATTTATAGTGCTTGAACTTGGCATAGAAAAACACTGGAAGGCTAGATAAGAACAAAATGGGAGCAGAAAAAAGGGTAGACAGGTAAGGTAGAAAGCTGGACTCCCCGTTGTGTGACTTGTGATATTGTTTTGAATTTGGGTAATGTAAATGCATTGCCTACTCAAAACTAAACAAAACAAAATAAGTGAAAGTTTCAAAAGAAAAAAACATTCCTCTTTCTATTTCTCACAGATTTTCCTAAGCATGTTGTACTTTGTAATAACCTTGTATATGAACTCAGGGCATTCAGCAAGGCAGGAGCGAAGTGGGAAAATACAACAGTCTCTTAATGGAGAAAACTTAGAGCTGGGCATGGTGGCTCACACCTGCAACCCCAGCACTTTTAGAGCCCAAAGTAAGAGGATCACTTCAGCCCAGGAGTTCGAGATCAGGCAGCACAACGCAGGGAGACCCTGTCTCTACAAAAAAAATGTTGTAAATAGCTGGGTGTAGTGGCATGAGGCTGCAGTCCCAGCTACTCGAGTGACAGATGCAAGAGGATCTCTTGAGCCCAGGCTGCAGTGAGCCATGTTCATGCCATTGCACTCCAGTCTGGACAACAGAGCAAGATCCTGTCTCAAAAACTTAGAACCAGCATGTGAAAAAAAAAAAACAACTAGATTTAGAAGATCACAAAATGATACATTTCCTAACTAGAAGTTTCTAAATGATACTTGTCATTTTTATACATTAAGAAACCTGAAGCCCCAATGTTAAGTGACTTACCATGTTTGCTCAGCTAATTTATAGAGAACAAGAGTAGAATCCCAGGACCCTTGATTAATGATCTCAATGTCAATTTTGTTATATCTTTATGCCGCTCTACATATTAATGAATAAATCACTCTAATGAGGTAAAAATAACATGTATAAACTGTTTAAGCATTTTAACAGACATTATCTATTTTGACTATCACAGTATTATTACGATAAGGCAGTTGGCTTAGTCCATTTTGTGTTGCTGTAATAGAATACCTGAAGCTGGATAATTTATAAAGAAAGGTTTATTTGGTTCAAGGCTCTGTAGACTGAGAAGTCCAAGGGGTGTGGCATCAGCATCTGCTTGGCTTCTGGTGAGGGCTTTTGTGCTGGGTCATAACATAGGGAGAGGTCAAGGGGTAAGCAGACATATGTGAGGATGCAAAACACTAGAGGCAGCCTCACTTTTATTACAACCTGCTCTGGCAAGAACTAATCTATACCTGTAAGAAGTAATCCAGAGGAGGCCAGGCATGGTGGCTCAGATCTGTAACCCCAGCACTTCAGGAGGCCGAGGCGGGCTGATCACTTGAGCTCAGGAGTTGGAGACCAGCCTGGCCAACATAATGAAACACTGTCTCTACTAAAAATACAAAAACTTAGTAGGCTTGTAGGCCCAGCTACTCAGGAGGCTAAGGCAGGAGAGCTGCTTGAACCTGGGAAGTGGAGGTTGCAGTGAGTCTAGATCACGCCACTGCACTCCCGCCTAGGCGACAAGAGCAAGACTCCGTCTAAAAAAAAAAAGCAACCAAAACAGAACTAATCCAGGGGAGGCACAGCAAGATGGTGAAATATAATACGAAGCTCTACTGATCGTCCCCCCTGCAGAGATGCCAGTTTAACAACCATTTATGCAGGAAAAACATGTTCATAAGAACCAAAAATCAGGTGATCCCTCACAGTACGTGGTTCTAACTACATATCCCTAGAAGAGGGACTGAGGAGATAGAAAAAACAGTCTTGAGTCACCAACATCACCCCGATCTCTGGCAGCAGCAGTTCTCAGTTGCTGCTGAGAGCATCTTTGGGCACTGGAAGAAGGCAAACATAACAGTTGTGAGGCACTGAACTCAGTGCTGTCCTGTTACAGCAGAAAGGAAAGCCAACCTAAATTCAGCAGATGCCCACCCATGCAGGGAGCATTTAAACCAGCCCCAGCGAGAGGGAAATCGCTGATCCCAACGGTCTGAACTGGAGTTCCTGCAAACCTTGTCACCTAGGGCAAAAGTGCTCTGGGTCTCTAAGTAAACGTGAAAGGCAGCCTAGGCCATAAGGACTACAACTATTAATACTAGGTGAGTCCTAGGGCTGAACTAGACCCAAAGACACGTGGACTGCAGGGGGCATGTGACCTACTGAGACACCTGTTGGGGCAGCTAAGGGAGTGCTGGTATCACCCCTCCCCTAACCCCAGGCTACATAGCTCGTTGCTCCAAAAGAGACTCCCTTATTCCACTTGAGAAGATGAGAGGAAGCAGTGGAGGCCTTTGACTTGCATCTTGGGTATTAGCTCAGCAAAAGCAGGATAAAGCACCAGTCAGAGTAAGGCCCCTATTCCATGCCCTACATGCCGGATAGCATTTGTAGACACAACCTGGGCCAGAAGGGAACACGCTGCCTTGAAGGGAAAGACCCAGTCCTAGCAGCATGCATCGCCTGCTAATTAAAGACCCCTTGGTCCCTGAACAACCAGCAGCAATACCCAAGTACTACATTGAGGATGTTGGGTGAGTCTCTCAGACTTGCTGACTTCAGGTGAGACTTAGGACATTAGCAGCGGTGGTAGTTATCGGGCAAAACTTCTTCTTGAGAAAAGCAGAGGGAAAAGTGCAGGGGACTCTATCTTGCACCTGAGGTACCAGCATGGCCACGGGGAATAGAGCGCCCAGTGGGCTCTTGGGATTTCCAATTTCTGTACTCGACTCTTCAATAGCATCTCTGGACCTGCCGTGAGCCGGAGGGGAGCCCACTGCCCTGAAGGGTGAGTTGCAGGCCACAAGCTAACTTAAGAGAACTTGGGCTCTAAGGGAACACTGGCAGTAGTTTGGCAGAATTCCTCATGGCCTGTAGTAGCAGCAGCTATGGAGTGAAGCTACTGCACCTTTGCAAAGGGGAAGGAAGAGTGGGAAGGGCTGCATCTTGTGGTGTGAGTGCCAGCTCAGCCACAGTACAATAGAACACCAGGTAGACTTCTAAGGTTTTTTTTATTCTAACCCCTGACTACCAGACAACTGCAATTCTGGACTTACCCAGGGCCTAGGGGAACTCGCTGCCCTGAAGGGGAAGACACAGGCCTGGCTGGCTTTGCCACCTGGTAATTATAGAGCCCCGGGGCCTTGAGTAAACATAGACAGTATCCAGGAAGTAGTTATAGCAGTCCAGGGACAAGACCCAGTGCTATACTGGCTTCAGGTCTGACCCAGTACAGTCATAGCGGTGGTGGCCAGAAGGGGGTTGTGTCATTCCACCCGCAGCTTTGGGTGGCTCAGAATAGAGAGAGAGAGACTCTGGGAGAAAGTAAGAATGGAGGAAAAGTCTCTGCCTGGTAATCTCAGGAATTCTCCTGGAAGTTGTCCAAGACTACCAAGGTGGTACCTCTACAAGTCTGCAAGAAACACAATGTTACTGAGCCTAGAGTGTCCTCTAAAGTATATCCACCTTAGGTCACAATTCCCAAGTACTTTCAAATATCTGGAAAGCCTTCTCAAAGAAGGACGGTTACAAACAAGCCCAGATAATGAAGATAAATACCAAACCCTTAAATGCCTAGATACTGAAGAAAATCTACTAGTATCAACACCATCCAGGAAAACATGACCTTACCAAATGAAATAAATGAGGCACCAGGGACTAATCCCAGAGAATCAGAGAGCTTTTAAACAGAGAATTCAAAATAGCTGTGTTGAGGAAAATCAAAGAAATTCAAGATAACCCAGAGAAGTAATTCAGAATTCTATCAGATACACTTAACAAAGAAATTTAAATAATTTTTTAAAATTAAGTAGAAACTCTGAAGTTGAAAAATGAAATTGCCATATGAAAGAATGCATCAGAGTCTTTTGATAGCATAACTGATCAAGCAGAAGTGAGAACTGGTGAGCTTGGTGCCGGGCGTGGTGGCTCACGCCTGTAATCCCAGCACTTTGGGAGGCCGAGGAAGGTGGATCACAAGGTCAGGAGTTCAAGACCAGCCTGACCAATATGGTGAAATACCATCTCTACTAAAAATACGGAAATTAGCCAGGCCTGATGGCTCATGCCTGTAATCCCAGCTACTCAGGGGCTGAGGCAGGATAATTGTTTGAACCTAGGGAGTTGTAGTTAGCCAAGATCATGCCACTGCACTCCAGCCTGTGTGACAGAGTGAGACTCTGTCTCAAAAAATAAATAAAGCATGCCTACAGGATGTAGAAAACAGCCTGAAAAGGGAAAATCCAAGTGTTATTGGCCTGAAAGAGGAGTTAGAGAAAGAGATAGGGTAAAAAGTTTATTCAAAGGGATATCAGAGAAATTCCCAAACCTAGAGAAAGATATCAATATCCAAATATAAGAAGGCTTTAGAAACCAAGCATATTTAACCCAAAGAAGACTACCTCGAGGCATTTAATAATCAGACTCCCAAAGATCAAGAACAAAGAGAGGATCCTAAAAGTAGCAAGAGAAAAGTAACAAAAAACATGCGGTAGAGCTCCAATACATCTGTCAGCAGACTTCTCGGTGAAAACCTTACAGGCCAGGAGAGCATAGCATTACATAAAGTGCTGAAGGAAAAAACTTTTACCCTAGAATAGTATGTCCAGCAAAAATACCCTTCGAATGTGAGGGTTCAGAAATAAAGATTTTCCCTGACAAACAAAAGCTGAGGGATTTTATCAGCACCAGACCTGTCCTACAAGAAATGCTAAGAAAAGTACTTCTATCAGAAACCAAAGGACATTAGTGAGCACTAAGCAATCACCTGAAGGTAAAAAACTTACTAGTGATAGTAAGTAAACGGAAAAACATAGACTGTTATAACACTGTAACTGTGGTTTGTAAACTACTCTTATCCTAAGCAGAAAAACTAAATGATGAACCAATAAAAAATAATAACTATAAAAACCTTTCAAGACATCGACAGTACAATATGATATAAACGAAAACAAAAAGGTTAAAAGCAGGGGGATAAAGTTAAGGTGTAGAATTTTGATTACTTTTGCCGAGCGCGGTGGCTCATGCCTGTAATACCAGCACTTTGGAAGGCCAAGGCAGGCAGATCACAAGGTCAAGAGATTGAGACCATCCTGGCCAACATGGTGAAACTCCGTCTCTACTAAAAATAGAAAAAGTAGCTGGGCATGGTGGCGCGCGCCTGTAGTCCCAGCTACTCGGGAGGCTGAGGCTGGAGAGTTGCTTCAACCTGGGAGGCGGAGGTTGCAGTGAGCCGAGATGGTGCCACTGTACTCCAGCCTGGCAACAGAACGAGGCTGTCTTAAAAAAAAAAAAAAAAAAAGGAATTTTGATTACTTTTTATTTGGCTTTTGCTTGTTTGTTGGTGTTATGCAAATGGTATCAAGTTATTATCAATGTAACGATTGTGTTGTTATTTTTAACAAAATAATGGATTATAAGACAGTATTTGCTAATCTCATAATAACCTCAAACCCAAAAAAAACAATAAATATGCAAAAAATATAAAGCAATAAGCTAAATTGTATCACCAGAGAAAATCACCTTTGCAGAAGGATTAGTGAGCTTGAAGACAGGCTATTTGAAAATACACAGTAAAAGGAGGGAAAGCACCTTTCCTTCCACTAAAGGAAGACAAGAAGGAAGAAAAAAAGACTGCAAAACAACCAGAAAACAAATAACAAAATGGCAGGAGTAAGTCCTTACTTGTCAATAACACAGACTGTAAATGGACTAAGCTGTGTCCAGTCAAAAGCTATAGACTGACTGAATGGATGAAGAAAAATTGACCTGATGCCTACACGATACACACTTCACCTATAAAAAGAAATAAGCTGAAAATAAAGGGATGGAAAATGATATTCCATTTTAATGGAAACCCAAAATAGGGCAGGAGTAGTTATATCAGATAAAAATAGATTTAAAAAAAAAATAAGAAAAG
This sequence comes from Cebus imitator, assembly GCF_001604975.1. Lineage (NCBI taxonomy): Eukaryota > Metazoa > Chordata > Mammalia > Primates > Cebidae > Cebus > Cebus imitator. The sequence goes on along the minus strand of NW_016107509.1, from coordinate 3,799,381 downwards.
ACAAAGGCGGTCACTATATAACAATATAGGGGTCAATTCATTATAATTTTAAATATATATGCACCCCACACTGGAGCACCCAGATATACAAAGGAAATATTATTAGAGCTAAAGAGAGAGACGGGCCCTAATACAATAATAGCTGGAGACTTCAACATCCCAATTTCAGTATTGGACATGTCTTCCACACAGAAAATCATCAATCAATATTTGACTTTTCTGTTTAAAATTAACATTGGACTCAGTTTGCACTGTAGACCAAACGGACTTAGTAGATATTTACAGGACATTTCATCCAGTGGCTGCAGAATACACATTATTTTCCTTAGCACATGGATCATTCTCAAGAATAAACCATATGGTAGGTCACAAAATAGTTTTAAAACATTTTTAAAAATGAAATAATATCAAGCATCTTCTTTGACCACAATGGAATACTACTAGAAATCAATAACAAGTAAAAATTTGGAAACTATAAAAATACATGGAAATTAAACAATATGCTCCTCAATGACCAGTGGATCAATGAAGAAATTAGGAAATTGAAAAATTCTTGAAGCAAATTATAATGGAAACACAACATATCAAAATCTAAGCACAGCAAAGGAAGTGCTAAGAGGAAAATTTATAGCTATAAGTGCCTACATCAAAAAAGAAAAAAAGAAGGCAAACTTCAGATGAGATTGGGCACCTTCATGGCGGTATAGCCACAGACCAAAAAAGAAACTTTAAATAAAAAATGTAATGATGCATCTTAAAGAATTAGAAAGGCAAGAGCAAACCAAACCCAAAATTAATAGAAGAAAAGAAATAATAAAGGTCAAAGCAAAAACAAAAGAATTTGAAAAAAAATACAAAAAAAGATCAATGACACAAAAAGTTAATTTTTTGAAAAGTTAAAATTGACAAACCTTTAGCCAGACTAACTAAAAAAAAAAGAGAGAAAATCCAAATAAATAAAATTAGAAATGAAAAAGGACACATTACAACTAATATTGCAGAAATTCAAAGGATCATAAGTGGCTACTATGAACAACCATATGCCAATTAATTGGAAAATCTAGAAAAAATGGACAAATTGCTAGACACACACACCTACCAAAATTGAACTAGGAAGGCTGGGAGCGCTTAATCCCAGTGCTTTGGCAGGAGAGTGGCTTGAAACTGGAAAGTGGAGGTGAGCCAAGATGACACCATTGCACTCCAGCCTAGGTGACAGAGTGAGACTCCATCTCAAATAAATAAATAAATAAGATTGAACAAGGGGCCAGGCATGGTGGCTCACGCCTGTAATCCTAGCACTTTGGGAGGCCAAGGCGGGTGGATCATGAAGTCAAAAGATCAAGACCATGGTGAAACCCTGTCTCTACTAAAAAATACAAAAATTAGCTGGGCATGGTGGTGCGCACCTGTGGTCCCAGCTACTCGGGAGGCTGAGGCAGGAGAATTGCTTGTACCTGGGAGGCGGAGGTTGCAGTGAACCGAGATTGCGCCACTGCACTCCAGCCTGACATCTGGCAACAGAGNAAAAAAAAAAAAGATTGAACAAGGAACAAGTTCAAAACCTGAACAAACCAATAACAAGTAACAAGACCTAAGCAGTAATAAAAAGTATCCCAGTAGAGAAACCCCTGGGTCCTGATGGCTTCACTACCGAATTCTACCAGTCATTTAAACTCATTCTATGAGGCCAGTATTACCCTGATACCAAAATAGACAAAGAAACAACAAAAAAACAAAACTACAGGCCAATATCTCTGATAAATATTCATGCAAAAATTCTGAACAAAATACTAGCAAACTGAATTCAACTATACATTAAAAAAATCATTCATCATGGTCAAGTGGGATTTACCCCTGGGATGCAAGGATGGCTCAACATGTACAAATCAATCAGTGTGATGTATCATATCAACAGAATGAATGAAAAAAAATCATGTGATCATTTCAATTGATGCAGAAAACTATTTGATAAAATTCAACATCCCAGCCAGGCACAGTGACTCATGTCTGTAATCACAGCACTGTGGGAGGCTGAGGCCAGCAGATCAGGGGTCAGGAGTTCGAGATCAGCCTGACCAACATGGTAAAAACCCAACTCTACTAAAAATACAAAAATTAGCCAGGCATGGTGGCAGGCACCTGTAATCCCAGCTACTCAAGAGGCTGAGGCAGAAGAATTGCTTGAACCTGGGAGGCGGAAGTTGCAGTGAGCCAAGATTGCACCACTGCACTCCAAACTGGGTGACAAAGCAAGACTCTGGCTCGAAAAAATAAAAAAATTCAACATTCCTTTATCATAAAAACCCTCAGAAAATCGGGTATAGAAAGAACATACCTCAATAATACAAAAGCCATATACCACAGACTCACAGCTGTGATATATGATACTTAATGAGTATCATACCTCATTAATATGAATCATAATATGATACCTCATAGTATCATACCTCAATAATACAAAAGCCATATACCACAGATCCACAACTAGTATCGTCCTTGTCATGTTCCCTGAAATCTGGAACACGACAGGGATGGCCACTTTCACCACTCTTATTCAACATAGTACTAGAAGTCCTAGCTAGAGCAAACATACAAGAGAAAGAAATAAAGGTCATCCAAACTGGAATGGAAAAAGTCAAATTATCCTTGTTTTCAGATGATATAATCTTATAATTGGAAAAACCTAAGACTTCATAAGAAAACTGTTAGAACTGATAAACAAAATCAGTAAAGCTGCAGGATACAAAAACAAAACAAAACAAAACAAAACAAAAAAACATAGAAAGCTCAGTAGCATTTCTATATGCCAACAGTGAGCAATCTGAAAAAGAAATTAAAAAGTAATCCCATGTATAATAGCTACAAATAAAATTAAATGCCTAGGAATTAACCAAAGAAATGAAAGATCTCTATAATAAGAACTATAAAACACTGATTAAATAAATTGAAGAAGACAACAAAAAATGAAAAAATAGTTTATGTTCATGGATTGGAAGAATTAATATTGTTAAAATGTCTATACTACCCAAAGCAATCTACAGATTCAATGCAATCCCTATCAAAATACCAATTATATTCTTCACAGAAATAGATAAAAACTGTTTTAAGATTTGTATGGAACCACAAAAGACCCAGAATAGCCAAAGCTATCCTAAGCAAAAAGAACAGAACTGGAGGAATCACATCTGACTTCAAATTATGCTACAGGACTATAGTAACCAAAACAGCACAGCACCGGAATAAAGACAGACACATAGACCAATGGAACAGAATAGAAAACCCAGAAACAAATTAATGCACTTACAGTGAACTCATTTTTCATAAAGATCTAAGAAAAATACACTGGAAAAAAAGACAACTTTTAAATAAATGGTGCTGGGAAAACTGGATATCCATATGCAGAAAAATGAAACTAGATCCCTCTCTCTTACCATATACAAAAATCAAATCAGGGCAAGTGCAGTGGCTCATGCCTGTAATCCCAGCACTTTGGAAGGCTAAGGTGAGCAGATTACCTAAGGTCAGGAGTTCAAGACCAAGCTGTCCAACATGATGAAACCCCAACTCTATTAAAAATATTTTAAAAATTAGCTGGGCCCCTGTAATCTCAGCTACTCAGGGTGCTGAAGCAAGAGAATCACTTGAACCCAGGAGGTGGAGGTTTTAGTGGGCCGGGATCACACCACTGCACTCCAGCCTGGGCGACAGAGCAAGATTCTGTCTCAACTAAAAA
>NW_016107509.1:3792944-3794149 GCF_001604975.1 Cebus imitator | reverse complement strand
ATCTCAGCTTACTGCAATCTCCACCTCCCGGGTTTAAGAGATTCTCCTGCCTCAGCCTCCCTAGTAGCTGGAGTTACAGGTGCACGTCACCACGCCCAGGTAATTTTTGTATTTTTGGTAGAGACAAGGTTTCACCATGTTGTCCAGGCTGGTCTCAAACTCCTGGTCTCAGGTGATCCGCCCACCTTGGCCTCCCAAAGTGCTGGGATTACAGGCATAAGCCACCGTGCCTGGCCCATAATAGCTAAGATTTGGAAGCAACCTAAGTGTCTGCCAACAGATGAGTGAATAAAGAAAATGTACATATACACAATGGAATAGTATTCAGCCATAAAAAATAATGAGATCTTGCCATTTGCAACAACATGAACAGAACTGGAGGTCGTTATGTTAAGTGATATAAGGTGGCACAGAAAGATAAACATCACATTTTCTTATTTGTGGGATCTAAAAATCAAAACAATTGAACCCATGGAGCTAGAGAGTAGAATGATGGATACCAGAGGCTAAAAATGACACTGGGGAGTGAAGGAGAGGTGGGGATGGTTAATGGGTACAAAAAAACATTAGAAAGAATGAATAAGGCCCCTAGGATTTGATCTCACAACAGGGTGACTATAGTCAATAATAACTCAATTCTACATTTTAAAATAACTAAAAGAGTGTCGCAGGATTGTTTGTAACATAAAGAATAATTGCTTGAGGAAATGGATACCCCATTCACCGTGATGTAATTATTTCACATTGCATGCCTATATCAAAACATCTCATGTACCCTGAAAATATACATGCCTACTATGTGCCCACAAAAATTAAAAATTCATTATTTTTAAAAAAGAATGGAGGTCGTCTTTCAAGAGTGAGAAAGAACTCACTAATGCAAGAATAGTACCAAGCTGCCTATAAGGATGGAGACCCCTTGATACAAATGCCTCCCGTGAGATTCCACCTCTTAAAAGTTCCACCTCCTAGGCTGGGCATGGTGGCTCACCCCTGTAATCCCGGCACTTTGGGAGGCCAAGCCAGGCAGATCACCTGAGGTCAGTAGTTCGAGACCAGCCTGGTCAACATGGTGAAGCTCTATCTCTACTAAAAATACAAAATCTAGCCAGGTGCGAGGGGGGCACACACCTGTAATTGCAGCTACTCAGGAGGCTGAGGCACAAGAATCACTTGAAACCAGGAGGAGGAGGATGCAGTGAGCC
>NW_016107509.1:3789002-3791582 GCF_001604975.1 Cebus imitator | reverse complement strand
AGCCTGATGTGTTTGGTTGAAGGAAAAGAATAAAAAAATTCTCATGTATGCAATCATTTATTTTTTGCTGTCATCACATAATCTAACAGATTATGATAAATATTAATTATCTTGTGTATTCTGACATTGTATTCTTTGACATCTAATTAATTGCTGATTAGAAAAGGTTTTCCTCATATAAAAAAATTTCATCTTAATAAGATTAAATAAATATATTACCAACCCAATTTTGGTCTTCCTCCCAAAACCCATAACCTGAGACTAATCATGCCTATCAATGATGAACTGAATAAAGAAAATGTGGCACATATACACCATGGAATATTATGCAGCCATAAAAGAAGATGAGTTTATGTCCTTTGCAGGGACGTAGATGAAGCTAGAAACCATCATTTTCAGCAAACTAACACAGGAACAGAATACCAAACACCATGTGTTCTCACTCATAAGTAGGAGTTGAACAATGAGAACATGTGGACACAGAGAGGGGAACATCACATACCGGGACCTGTTGGCAGGTCAGGGGATGAGGGGGGATAGATGAGGGATAGCATTAGGAGAAATACCTAATGTAGATGACGGGGTGATGGATGCAGCAAACCACCATGGCACGTGTATACTTATGTAAGAAGCCTGCATGTTCTGCACATATAGCCAAGAACTTAAAGTACAATAAAATTAAATGTATATATTAAGTTGGGTACACATAATTACATATAAATAATTTATATAACATTAATATTTAATTTATATTATATATATATTTTTCTTTTTTGAGAGGAATATTGCTCTGTTGCCCAGGCTGGAGTGCACTGGCACAATCTCAGCCTCCCGAGTAGCTGGGACTATAGGCGTGAACCACCACCCTTGGCTAATTTTTGTATTTTTAGTAGAGACAGGGTTTCGCCCTATTGGCCAGGCCAGTCTCAAACTCCTGACCTCAAGTAATCCCACCTTGACCTCCCAAAGTGCTGGGATTACAGGTGTGAGCCACCGCACCTGGCCTGTATTTCTGGATTTGATCTGCTAGTAGTTGACAGGGTATTTTTGTATCTATGGTAAGAAGAAATTTAATTCACAGGTTTTTTTCTTTTAATTTCTTTGTCAGGTTTTGGTATCAGCCTTATACTAATCTCATAAAATGTTTTCGGAAGTGTCTGCCCTTCTAGTTTTTCAAAGAGTTAGTATATTTGTATTAGGCATCTTTAAATGTTCAGTAGAATTAACTAGCAAAATCACAAAGGCCCGGAGTTTTCTTCACAGGAAGATTTTTTGTAGCAAAGTCAATAATGTGTGTATGTGTGTATTTTTCAGGGAACTGGTCAAACTTAGCAAACCTTTTAATTATTTGTAGGATTCTATAGTGATATCCTCTCTTTTATTCTTCATGTTGGTAATATGGCCCACAAATACAGAAACAGAACATATAGGTCTTGGTTTCTAATAGCATTTCTCAATCAGAAAAGAAAAATCCTTGGAGAAATGGTTAATTCTACAACTGGGACAGAAAATATACAAAATGAGCCTGGAGCATTTTGTAGTACCAGAAGGAACTGCTCGGAAACAGACACATACAATAACTGGGGTATGTCAAAGGGACCCAGGAACCAACTGGGACAGTTCTCAATGGCCAAAGAAAACAATTTCAGCAGCAAAAGTTAAAATGGATTATAACCCAAAGTATAAAATAAGTATCCATACTGATATAAATAAATGACTGGATAAATGAACAGTGAGGAATAGACAAATCTTACCTGCAGAAAAATTCTAAATCATTTTATGTAGATACTCTGCCCTCAAGAAGTGAAGATTGAGAGTTATACATAATTACCTCTCTTCCAAAGAGTACAGAATGGAAAGGGAGAAAAAAGGTTACTTTATACTGGACAGATCCGACAAACACTACCTCAACCAAGCGATCAAGGTCAACATCAACACAATAAGTTATGTTGATGGTATGTGGTGTTGCTATGATGTTATGAGACTGTCACATCACCTCTGTGGTCTTTCTCCCAAAACCCATAACCTGGGACTAATCATGAGGAAAACATCAAAGAAACCCCAATTGAGCAACTTTCTACAAAATACTTGACCAGTACTCCTCAAAATTGCCAAGGTCATCAAAACCAAGAAAATTTTGACAAACTGTCATCGCCAAGAGGAACCTGAAGAGACATGATGGCTAAATGTAATGTGCTATGCAGGATGAAATCCTGGGACACAAAAAAGACGTGAGGTCCTAAGGAAATGTAACGAGGGAAATCTGAATAAGGTATGAACTTTGCTTAATAACAAAAAAGAAATTTAAGAAAAGTGAAGGAAGGAAGGGAGGGAGGTCAAAAGGGAGTGAGAAAGAGCTGAACCAGGAAAGAGGACCCACATCTGCAATGGTCAATCAACTTTCAACACAGCATCCGAAGTAGTTTAATGAACAAATGATAGTGTCTTCTACAAGTGGGGATGGAATAAAGAGAAACCTTTTTTGGAGGAAATAATTAACCTTGATCCTTTCTTCAAAACATATATAATATTGACTCAAATGGATGACATATCTGAAAAAAAAAAAAAAAAAAAAAAAAA
>NW_016107509.1:3786445-3787593 GCF_001604975.1 Cebus imitator | reverse complement strand
ATGGGTAAACTACAGGATATCCATGCAATGAAACACATGTCAGTAAGAGAAAGGAATAAGCTGCTAATAAAAACAACAGGAACAAATCTCAAAAACATTATGCTAAACAAAAGAAACCAGGCAGAAAAGATGGCATCCAGGCCGAGCATGGTGGTTCATGCCTATAATCTCAGCACTTTGGGAGGCCAAAGTCAGAAGATTCCTTGAAGCCAGGAGTTTGAGATCCAGGCTAGGTGGCAAGACATCAAGTCTAAAAATAAAAACTTAAAATTAACTATAATTAACTGTATAATTCAATCATACTAAGCCTAGAACTAGCAGAAAACTAAATCTGATCAGTGGTTGCCTGTGGGTGAGGGCACAAGAATACAGACATGATGAAATAATCTATATATTGATTGTGGTGGTGGTTACTAAACTGGTATGTATACATTTGCCAACACTCATAGAAAGGTGCAATTAAAATATGAACCTTCTGGTCAGGCACGGTGGCTCACACCTGATCCAGAACTTTGGGAGGCTAAGGCAGGTGGATCACCTGAGGTCAGGAGTTTGAGACCAGCCTGGCCAAGATGGTGAAACCCCATCTCTACTAAAAATACCAAAAATTAGCTGGGCGTAGTGGCAGGCACCTGTAATCCCAGCTACTCAGGAGGCTGAGACAGGAGAATTGCTTGAACCTGGAAGGCGTAGGTTGCAGTGGGCTGAGATTGCACCATTGCACTCCAGCCTGGGCAACAAGAGCAAAACTCTGTCTCAAAATAAATAAGTAGATAAATAATTTTTTAAAAAATAAGAACACTTTATGGCATATAAATTATGCCTCAATGAAGTTGATTTCAAATATACATTTACTTGATGTCACCTTTCCCTCCAGCTACTGTTTCATTTTTCTGTTCCTCTTCACAGAAAAATTCCTCAAGAGTTACAGATACTTGGCTGGGCACAGTGGTTCGCACCTGTAATCTCAGCACTTTGGGAAGCTGGGGTGGGTGGATCACAGTTCAGGAGTTCAAGACCAGCCTGGGCAACATGGTGAAACCCCGTTTCTACAAAAAATACAAAAATTAGCTCGGTGTGGTGGCTCAAGACTGTCGTCCTAGCTACTTGGGAGTCTGAGGTGGGAGAATCCCTTGAGCTCAGGAGGC
>NW_016107509.1:3782417-3786040 GCF_001604975.1 Cebus imitator | reverse complement strand
CCTCGGCCTCCCAAAGTGCTGGGATTACGGCGTGAGCCACCGCGCCCGGCCCTCTTTATACTCTTCATACACAATTTGGTTATGTATTCACCTGTCGATGAGATAGTTGGGTTGTTTCCAGTTTGGATTATTATTTTTAAGAGATGACAACTGTATACACTATCTTCCATTTCTATCCTCCCATCCTTTCCTTAAGCCATCAAATTTAAACTTTCACATCATCATTTCACCGAAATTTCCCTAATCTATGTCATCAGTGATTTCCACATAGCTAAATGTCATGGTCTATTTTCAGTGCTTGTCTTACTTCAGCCTACCCGCAGCATTGGTCATGTCACAAACACTTCCTTCCCTTGTTTTTGCAGGACAGCATTCTTGGTTCTGTCCCTATCTTGGGGTCTTTGCTCAGTCTTTTTTGCTTGTTTAACCTCATTTTCTCAATTCTAAATGTTGCAGTGCCCCAAGGATTAATCCTCAAACTTTTATTTTCCCCTGTTTCTGTTCGGAAATCTAATGTAGGTTCCTGATTTTTAAATATGTGTAAATATCATCTGTTGCTGAAGCATATATTTATACCCCCAGGTCAGGCCCCTACCCTGAATTCCAAACCTGATTTTCCAACTACCTACTCAACATCTTGACTTAGATGTGTAACAGTCCTCTCAGATTAACACATGCAAAATGGATATCTTGATTTCTGCATTACTTCCCATGAAAAAAAACTCTCTCCTCTCATTATCTTCTCCGTCTCAACTAATCATAACCCCAGCCTCTAGTTTTCTTAAGCCAAAAACCTTGCAGTCATGCTTAAGGCCTCTCTTCATCTCTTATCCCACATCCAATCAATCCACAAGCAAATCTTTCAGTTTAATCCTTAGGATCTATTAAAGTCAGATCATTTCTTACCTTCCATCTTCCACCACTCTGGTCCAAGCTGCCATGCCTTCTCACCTGTATTGTTGCAGTAGCCATGGGATTTCTCTCTGTGCCTCTGCATTTGCTCTTCTTGTTGTCTATTCTCAACATAAACAGCCAGTACAATCTTAATAAATGTAGGTCAAATAATGTCACTCCTCTGCTCAAAGCACTCAGTGGCTTCCTGTCTTATTCAATGCAGAGGTAAAATCCTTACAGTGGCTTACAAGGCCCCACATGATCTGCTGTGTCTGATCTTATTCCCTACCCCACAATTCCTTTCCAGCCACACACACTTTTACCTGGGGGCCTTTTCATTTGCTATTTCTTTTGCCTACAATGTTTTTCCTTCAGATAGCTGCATGCCTTATTCTCTCACTTTCTTTGGGTGTCTCTTCAAATGTGCCTTTATTAGTGATGCTTTTGCAAACCTTGTAATTTTTTTTGTCCACCCCCTACTCTCTATCTCCTTTTCCTTGCTTTACTGTTCTTTATACTATAAAGTCTGTAGCACCAATTGACCATCTCGCATTCTATGTATTTACTTATTTATTATCTGTCCTCATTTCAACATGTCTCCCTACTTCCCAGAATTTACTCTTCAGGAGGGTAGCAACTCTAATACACTCCTGATGCCTAAACCAGTGTTTTGCCCATAGGAGGCATTCAATAAATATTCATTGAAAAAAATAATGAACTGAAGAAACCCATCCTTGAACGTGAGAAACAAACTCATCCATTCAAATCAAAGAATGGACTCAGAGACCTGGGGAATAGCAAGAGTGAGACTTTTAATTACAGTCTTGCAAGATTGGGTGCTTGATAGGCGGGCACACCCAGCACAGTTTCAACAAGCAATTGATGTCCTCGTGCACAAGTCCGTCCCCAAGTTCCTCATAGGCCAAGTACTATGGGGTCACAATCTTCCCAGACGTCACCTACTGGTTGTTAGGTAGAGGCTTTAGGTGTCTTCTTTAGGGTTGTCCTGCTGCATTTTGTTGCAGCCCACAATACACTGCAATTCCAGTTAACTTAAGGACTCTTCCAGTATTTGACTTATGACCTAAGTAGCTGGGCAGGCTCATAAGAATAGACAAAGTAAGCTATTTTACAGGCTAGTAAACTTTCATCTTAGACTAAACTTCTTTGGTTTGGGTAAGGGCAACTAAGGCGATCACAGGGTGGCAGTGGGGTGGGGGGCAACTAGCAGGTGTTGGCTCTTCAAGCAGGGGCCTACTATAACCTGTTTCTTCTGTAGTTTGCTGACCTAAGCCAATTCAAGGCACTTTGTCTTGGAAATGGACCACTGTATACATTATTTCTTTCATCAAACCTGAGGGTAGAGGTAAAGTGAAGCAGCCAGAAATGCAATTCCAGTTGTTAGAAATTTATAGATAGGCCGGGAGCAGTGGCTTACACCTATAATTCCAGCACTTTGGGAGGCTGACACAGGCGGATCACCTGAGATCAGGAGTTCAAGACCAGCCTGACCAACATGATGAAATCCTATTTCTACTAAAAATACAAAAATTAGCCAGACACAGTAGTATGTGCCTGTAGTCCCAGCTACTCAGGAAGCTGAAGCAGGAGAATCTCTTGAACCCGGGAGGCGGAGGCTGCAGATGAGCTGAGATAATGCCACTGCACTCCAGCCTGGGTGACAGAGCAAGACACTGTCTTAAAAAAAAAAAAATTGTAGAGAATCTCCTGGACCAGATTTCCTGGAGATCAGGAGGATGAGGGGCCTGGAAAACTACATAAGCATTGCATTCACTTAGAACCCAGGACTCAGATCAGTCCATGTGATCCTAACAGAGGTAAAAATTATCAGTGGAAGATCGTTCAAGAAGGCAACATTTGCACGCTGAAGACAGCAGTTTAGAACCCATGACATGAAGGAAAGGCTATAGCTTCCAGAAGTCTTCACTAGCCCAAATAATTAATTACTATTAAGTGACACTAGAATTTTCCTCCAAAAAGGAAACTGTGTCTAGGCCAGGCATGGTATCTCACACCTGTTATCCCAGCACTTCGGCAGGCCCAGATGGGCAGATTGCTTTAGGCCAAGAGTTTAAGATCAACCTAAGCAACATGGAAAAACCCCACCTCTACAAAAAATATGAAAATTATCCAGGCATGATGGCAGTAGTCATAGCTACTGGGAGGCTGAAGTGGGAGGATCACTTGAGCCTAGGAGGCAGAGGTCACAGTAAGCCAAGATCACACCATTGCACTCCAGCCTGGCCAACAGAGTGAGAGGCTGTCTCAAAAAAGAAAAGAAAATGTGTCCAGGAGGTAGGACCAAAAATTATTTAAACTTTTTATGTCCAGGAATAGAGCAGAGACCTTGACAAGTCAGAATTGACCAGGTGCAGTGGCTCACCCCTGTAATCCCAACACTTTGGGAGGCCAAGGCAGGTGGATCACCATGTCAGGAGTTCAAGACCAGCCTGGTCAATATGGTGAAACCCCATCTCTACTAAAAATACAAAAAATTAGCTGGGCATGGTGATGTGCACCCTTAGTCCCAGCTGGCCAGTAGGCAGAGGCAGGAGAATTGCTTGAACCCAGGAGGCAGATTGTAGTGAGCCAAGATCATGCCACTGTACTCCAGCTTTGGGGATAGAGCAAGGCTCTGTCAAGAAGGGGAGCGGAGGGGAGGGAAGGGGAGGGGAAAGGAGGAGAGGGGAGGGAAGAGAAGGGAAGGG
>NW_016107509.1:3777873-3781337 GCF_001604975.1 Cebus imitator | reverse complement strand
CGATCTTGGCTCACCGCAACCTCCGCCTCCTGGGTTCAGGCAATTCTCCTGCCTTAGCCTCCTGAGTAGCTGGGATTACAGGCACGCGCCACCATGCCCAGCTCATTTTTTGTATTTTTAGTAGAGACGGGGTTTCACCATGTTGACCAGGATGATCTCGATCTCTTGACCTCGTGATCCACCCGCCTCGGCCTCCCAAAGTGCTGGGATTACAGGCGTGAGCCACCGCGCCCGGCCCTCAAGTTTTTCTTTTAACAAAAGGAAGATGTATTAGATTTCCACCTAATTTGAAAATGTCAAAGCCACAATGAAGCGTAGGCACTACTGGTCATTTCTGTCCAGTAGATGGAGCCCTAGTATAAAGGAAACAGTCTGGCAGGTAGCAAAACTCGTCAGAGGAAGATTCAAACTGGGAAATCACTGTGGATGCCACACCCCAAGAGTCCATTAGGCAGCCTGACAGCGTTCTCCCCAGTCAGTCTGAGTGAGGAGAACTCTCAGCGGAAGGAGCCTGAAATGAATTAATAAAGTAACCAGCAGGACAAAGCAATGTGCCGTGAAAAGAACAACAGATTTGATTTTCATCTTAATGCCAAGGGTTTGCTTTTGTAAACATACAAAACTTTAGGAACTTTAGGTTGGAGGTGGATTTGTGATACTCACTGGATTAGAAATAAAAGATTAACAATCATATTAAAATTAAAGCCATAAGGCTGTGGTTTTATGGTGTGTATGTATTTGAGGGAAAGAGGAAAAAATATATTGAAAAGGCTTGTAATTCCCTAAATACCCGTGACTTATTAATTATACATGGTATAATTAATAATACGTAGAGTAATTATTACAATAATATGTGGATTAGTTAATAATGCATGGAGTAATTGAAAGTTCTGCAAAATTTGATTATTGAGCTGTGATATAATTTATTGAATTGGATTATAGTTTGTGGATGTGCTTAGTGCTCTACTACTTTCAAAACGCTCTCCCACACATCATCATCAGAGCACATCTCAGAGATGGAAATTTGTGATTTGCCCAAGGTTACTGGGGCAACTGATAAAAAAAGAATCCTGTCTTATGTACTCCCACCCTCTGTTGTAAGCTCCTGCTGGCTGCCAAGAGTCACCTGCCCTCTTAGTTCTTTGAACAGATTTTATGTATTTGTTGGAATAAGGGCACTTTTCAAGAGAGAGAATAGCTGAGCTTTGAAGAATGGAATGATCAGAGCCTGCGTGAAGGGAGTGGCAGGAAGGGGAGCTGGGGCTAGGCAAGCTTGGGTTCACAGAGCTGTCCCTCTGTTATCTACCTGGTGAAGGGGGAGTGGAGATCATGATACTCCAACTCCTGTCTTCATCAACCTAGATTAGGGAGAGTAGGGGAGAGAGGGAACAAGGGAATCTCTTAAGACTGCTTGGTAGCGTAAGGACTTCGGTGAATGTAAAGTGGAACTAATGTCTTTAGTCTTAGTCCATTTGTGCTGTTATAACAAAATATCTTACACTTACTATAAACAACAGAAATGTATTGCTCACAGTTCTGGAGGCTGGGATGTCCAAGTGAAGGTGCCAGCAGGTTCGATGTCTCTGGTAAGGTCTCATTGCTCATAGATGGTACCTCTTGCTGCATCCTCACATGGTAGAAGGGAGCAAACAGGCTCCTTTTAATCTCCTTTACATGATTCCATTTATGAAGGCAGAGTCTTTATGACAATCACTTCCCCTAAGTCTCCACCTCCATGCTATGGCATTGAGGATTAAGTTTCAGCCTATGATTTTGGAGAGCATACCAGCATTCAGAGCATAGCACCAGCCAATGAGACTGTGGTTATAGATATGGAGTAGGGTGGAGAGCTGGATTTAACTAGGGTTGGAGTTTGGCCAAGTGAGTTTAAAGTACAATTAAAAGGACAACAAAGTTTGGGATCTATTCAAGGGGGTGACTATAATGATGGATCATCGAATTTAAGTTGGATAAGGAAGTTGAGGACAGCAAGTCACAGTCACAGTCTGGGCCTATTCTCAGTGGCCAGGGCTACAGAAGGACACAGGCCGTAAGAAGATAAGGAGGAACCTTGTACTGCTGGCCTCTGACAGCGAGTAGAACCCAATCTCTCTCTAAGCCAGTGACCCAATTTCCTCTGTCTTAAACAGCTCATAGCACAGCTGGTTCTTTCTCTTTCTTCAGGCTACTGTGAAATGTTCCCTGATTTCTCCAGCATAGGACATAGGTCCTCCCTGCTGTTCTTAATCACGCACTTTGTCTATTTCTTTCATGGCTTCTCACCATCTGGTTATTTTATTGATTTGTTTATGTGTTCATCGTCTGTTTTTCCCACCAGAATGTAAGCTCCACAAGGCCAGGAATCTTATTTGTCCTGCTCACCACAGCAGCCTCAGCACCTGGCAGACAATCCAGCATACAGCAAATATTCAAGAAATATTCATTTATCAAATTAGCTGATATTCTGGGTTACTTGAAATGCTAAGCACTATACTAAGATTTGTATACACATTTTCTCATCAGTCAAATATTTACTAGGGAAAAGCTAAAGCTTAATGAAGTTATATAACATGCCAAAGGTCACAGAGCAAAGCTAAAATTGGTCTTTCTGATTCTGAAATCCCTCCTCTCACCTTTGCAACTTTCGTAAACAAATAAATATTTTGTAAACCAAGCAAACATGCCTTATGCTAAGGTTTATACAAGAAAGCCAAAGGAAAAAGGATGACATGCAAGAAAAGTGGCTGTGGACCTAGTTTTTGTTACTGCTATGGCATCTGTTCATGTGCAGACATTCTATATAGTTCCAACTTAAATCTTAAATGTGCCCTCTGATATTGGGTTCAAAGTTTTGGCTTTCTTTTTTCTGAGACAGAATCTCACTCTGTCGCCCAGGCTGGAGTACAGTGGCACGATCTCAGCTCACTGCAAACTCTCCTTTCGGGGTTCAAGTAATTCTCCTGTCTCAGCCTCCTAGGTAACTGGGATTACAGGCACGTGCCACCATGACCAGCTAATTTTGTATTTTTTGTAGAGACAGGGTTTTACCATGTTGGCCAGGCTGGTCTTGAACACCTGAGTTCAAGTGATCTGCCCACCTTGGCCTCCCAAAGTGCTAGGATTACAGGTATGAGCCATCACACCTGGCCAGGGTTCAAATTTTAAAGAAGGGCCAGGCATGGTGGCTCATGCTTGTAATCCCAACACTTTGGGAGGCCAAGGTGGGTGAATCATTTGAGATCAGGAGTTTGAAACCAGCCTGGCCAACATGGTGAAACCCCACCTCCTCTAAAAATACAAAAATTAGCCAGGCACGGTGGCTCATGCCTGTAATCCCAGTACTTTTGGAGGCCAAGGCGGGCGGATCATGAGGTCAGGAGTTTGAGACCAGCCAGTTCGAGATCAACCTGGCCAACATGGTGAAAACCCATCTTTACTAAAAATACAAAAATTAGATGGGCATG
>NW_016107509.1:3775897-3777863 GCF_001604975.1 Cebus imitator | reverse complement strand
GTGGCAAAACCCATCTCTACTAAAAATACAAAAAAAAAAAAAAAAATTAGCCAGGCATGGATGTGGGCAACTGTAATTCTCCTGAGGCAGGAGAATCACTTGCACCCAGAAAGTGAAGGTTGCAGTGAGCCGAGATCCTGCCACCGTACTCCAGCCTGGGTGATGGAGCAAGATTCCATCTCAAAAAAATAAAATAAAATAAAATAATAAAACTAAAAATTGGCATTTGGGAATACAGGGAAGCTCCATTCTGAAATAGATTTTGGTTAGATCAAAGATTGAAATACAAGATTGGGAGGCCCAGGCAGGTGAATCACTCGAGGTCGGAAGTTCAAGACCAGCCTAACCAACATGGAGAAAGCCTGTCTCTACTAAAAATACAAAATTAGACAGGTGTAGTGGCACAGGCCTGTAATCCCAGCTACTCAGGAGGCTGAGGCAGAAAAATTTCTTTGAACCCAGGAGACAGAGGCTGTGGAGGCCCAAGATCACGCCATTGCACTCCAGCCTGGGTGACAGAGCGACACTCTGTCTCAAAAAAAAAAAAAAAAATAATAATAATAATAAATAAATAAGGAAGAGATGCAAGATCTTTGTTTAAGAGCCACTACTTTTCTTCCTATGTTTCCTTCTTTATTTCTTCTTTGTCCACAGCTTCCTTTCAACACATTGCCTCCTTTCTCCTCCTTTCTTCTGAAGTATTTGTTTGGCATACCCCAAACAAATACAGAGAATTCAAATCAAATGATTGTACCATGACAAAAAGGTCAAGTATAAGAGAGTCAAACTTGAAGAGGATACTAGCAAGTGTGAAAGCAACAAAATAGAATACACAAAAATCTTGATCACCATAAAGATCTAGGATATCAGAGAAATGTCTATACATGTGAGCAGGAGATACTGAGTTCAGGAGTGAAGGAGAACCAAGCCAAATGGCAATGACTCACATGTAAAAGAAAGGAAAAATTGTGAAATTGAGAAGAAGTTTGCTACATTAGTACATGGAACAAAAATGTGATTCAAATTGTGTCATTCTTCGAATACAGAATGTCACAATTAAGACTAAAGCTAATAACGGAATGAGAATAAAAGGCCCAGCTTGAAATCTCAAGCTTTGAGAAATAATATTTTTCTATTTGCATCTCTTAGCACTGCTACAGAAAATGACTCATACATAGAAGGTCCAGAAAGGAACTAAATTATAGTGCTTTAAAACAAAACAATTACCCTGTCGTACACTCAGTTGTCCTTAAATGAGCAAAATGAAGGCTGAGATAGATAGAAATCTCCTTATTCACAGCCTACACAGATGTTCCTATGAATAAAATGGTTATTTTTGCCTCGGGGTGTGCCAGAATCAGGATGAAAACTTGAATGTTTTGCACTCTTTCAGGTGCAGTTTGAGGAGCAGCCAAGCCTGTCATCCCTGGGAGGTGGGATCAGGGGCCTAGTGTGCTTTGTCCTCTTACCACCCACTGCATGAACTGCAGTGACAGGCTTGTAGGCCACAGAGTGTGTCACTCTTTGCAAGACTGGGAAGGGCCAGAAACAGTGTAAGGGTATCATTCCTTACCACAGAGTCCTCCCACTCTTTATTTATCTATAGGAGTAAAGCTATATGCCTATAATACTCCAGCTTGGTGCCTGGAGCCAGGGTATTCTCCTAATGGAAAGGGTGATCCTGGAGAAGGGGCTTTCCGTTCTCCACGCATGGGTGGACCTGTCCATCGCTCACACCCTTTAGAATCCACAGTGAGGAAAGGTAATTTCTCCAAAATTATATTGATTTTATTTTACTTTTTCTTTTATTTTTGCATGTTACAGGAAAATAAATGTACTTTAATTTATTCTCTTATGACATAATCACTATTATTTCATATCTAGGGAGAAAAGATGAAATATTTAAAAACTGGCAGCCGAACATGGTGGCTCACACCTGTAATCTCAGCACTTTGGGAGGCTGAGG
>NW_016107509.1:3771408-3775397 GCF_001604975.1 Cebus imitator | reverse complement strand
AAAAAAAAAAAAAAAAAAAGGAAGGAAGAAAACTAAATACTAAAAGGAAATTGAAAAGCACTGGAAGAAAACATGGGAAAAAAACCCATTAAATACAGTGGAATAGGCCGGGCTCAGTAGCTCACACCTGTAATCCTAGCAACTCAGAAAGCAGGAGAATCGCTTGAACTTGGGAGGCAGAGGCTGCAGTAAGCCAAGATCGCACCATTGCACTCCAGCCTGGGCAACAAAAGCAAAACTTCATCTAAAAAAAAAAAATATATATATATATATATATATATGGTGGACTGACCATATGCTTTCATCTTCTCTCCCTGTTGTAGGCTAAATAATGGCTCCCAAAGATGTGTCTATATCCTAATCCCCAGAATCTGTGAATGTTACTTTATATGGCAAAGACTTGCAGATGTAATTAAGTCAAGGGTCTTTGGATGGTTATCCTGAATTATCTGGGTGGGCCCTAAATACAATCCCAAGTGTCCTTATAGGAGAGAGGCAGAGGGAGATTTGGTACCAACAGAAAAGGAGGAGGCAATCATGATCATGTGGAAACTGGAGTGATGGAGTCACAAGCCCAGGAATGCCAGCAGCCATCAGAAGCCAAAAGAGACAAGGCAAGGATTCTCCCGCAGAGCTTCCAGAGGGCATATGGCCCTGCCAACACCTGGATTTAGACCTAATGAAACAGTTCAGACCTCTGGACTCCAGAACTGTGAAAGAATAATTTCTGTTGTTTTAAGCCCCAATTTTGTGGTAATTTATCACAGCAGCCCTTGGAACCTAATACACTCTCTAAACCACCACAATGACAGTTAAGGGAAGAAAAATGGTAAAATTCATAAAGATAAAGAGAATAGCAGAAAAGGATTTCAATAAGCGTTTGGAAGACGGAAAAGGAATGAAAGAGACGCAACTTAATTATCAGAGTAGAGAAAATTACCTGAGGGCCTGGAGAAAGGGATGTGAACAGGACATAAGTCAGTTCTCCCCAGAAAGGCCAGACACAGGGTCACCGAGCACCAAACAGGGCAGGAGTGGGTTGCAGGGCTGGCACTGGGGATAGAGTGGAAGCGTTAACATGGACCTTGGATCCCTGGGCCCTGACTCCTCTGACACTGGTCTTCCTGAACTAGGTGCATCCCTTCTTGTTATGCCCTCCACCCTAGTCCCTGCCCTTGACCCCACCACCACCACCTCAGCTGACACACACCAGTTTAGCTCACACTCTTTCCATTAGAAAGAACCAGTCACAAGGTTCTTCCTAGATGCAATGGGGCTGGGAAATGCTGAGCAGGGCCAGGCACAGGCTTCCTCTAAACCACTCTGCACCATGGAAGGAGGACGTGTTTTTTTGGAGGTCTAATAGCCATCTTTGCCACACTCTCTAAGGCAACTAATTTTAAAATTTTAGAATACTGGAAATAAAGAAAAGACACTAAAAACTCCAGAATGAAAAACCAGGTCACATATTGCCTTATGGATCAGCAATCTGACTGGCAACAAGCTTTTCAATAGCAATACAGAATGCTGAGAGAAAATATCTTGCAAATAAAACATCTATTATACCTAGCAAGCAGCCATCCCAAAGGCAGAGGCTGTGGAAGAGTAAAAGGGAGCTATCCAGGGAGAAAAATAGAACTGTTAATTATTATTATTATTATTATTATTATTATATATTTTTAGAGAAAAGGTCTCTCTCAACTCCTGTTGAGGTGCAGCGGTACAATCATAGCCTAGTGCAGCCTGCAACTCCAGGGCTCAAATGATCCCCCCAACTCAGCCTCCCCAGGTAGCTAGGACTAGAGGCACATACCATCAAACCCAACTTATTTTTGCTTTTACTTTTTGTAGAAAGGTCTCCTTATGTTGTCCAAGCTCCTCTAGAACTCCTGGCTTCATGCAATACTCGGGCATTGGCCTCCCAATGTGATGGGATTACAGGCATGAGCCACTACACATAACCTTTAATAATTATTTAATGTGTTTGGGAATTTGGAGGAAAGCAATTACCAAAAGTTTGCCAAATCTGTAGTATTCTTTGAGAAAAAAAAAATAGTAATTGTATGTAGAAAACTAAGCAATTTGGCCAGTGATGAGGGGGGTTAGCAATTATTAATGTCAGAAAAAGCAGAAGGTTATACAAGAAAGAAGATATGATTACAATACACTATTTGGTTCAGTGGTAAATAATATTTAAGTGACAAAAGTATAAACATTGACTTTTGACTTAACTAAGCATTTTTATATAACTGTATTGGAAAATGGAGAGAAGGAAATAAGAAGGATTGTAGTTAGATAAGAAATCAAAAATTTAGTGGGTGACTCACGCCTGTAATCCAAGCACTTTGGAGGCCAAGGCGGGCAGATCACCTGAGGTCAGGAGTTCAAGACCAGCCTGACCAACATGGTGAAACCCCATCTTTAAAAAAATAAAATAAAATAAGAAAAAAAGAAAAGAAATAAGAAGTTTCAACAATTTCCTTCCTAGGATCATACTCTATACTTATTTTTGACACATATGCAAAGATTTATGTACAAAGGTCACCCCATCATTGAATAAGAAATAGCAAAAACAGAGATGGCTTAAATATCTATGAATAATTGAAGACTGTAAAACAGATTATGGTTCAATGGAATACAGTGTTTTCTGTGGGTTTTTTTTTGAGATAGAGTCTCACTCTGTCGCCCAGTGCAGTGGCATGATCTCGGCTCACTGCAACCTCCACCTCCAGTGTTCAAGCGAATCTCCTGCCTCAGCCTCCTGAGTAGCTGGGATTACAGGTACACGCCACCATGCCCAGCTAATTTTTATATTTTTAGTAGAGACGGGGTTTCACCATATTGGCCAGGCTGGTCTCGAACTCCTGACCTCAAGTGATCCACCCACCTAGGCCTCCCAAAGTGCTGAAATTACAGGCATGAGCCACTATGCCCAGCCTATTTTTATTTAAAAAAAATTTTTTTTGAGACAGAGCATCACTCCGTCACCCAGGCTGGAGCGCAGTGGCATCATGTCGGCTCATTGCAACCTCCACTTCCCAGGTTCAAGCCATTATCCTGCCTCAGCCTCCCAAGTAGCTGGGACTACTACAGGCGCAGGTCACCACACCCAGCTAATTTTTATATTTTTAGTAGAAACTGGGTTTCACCATGTTGGTCAGGGTGGCCTCAAACTCCTGACCTCAAGTGATCCATCTGCCTTGGCCTCCCAAAGTACTTGGACTACGGACATGACCCACCACACCTGGCCCCCATTTGTTTTAAAGTCAGCCCAATATATGCTGACATGATATCCAGGTAGTGAAAACAAGACAAAATACACAAACAGAAACAAAGTGGAGACTAATGGGTCCATATACTACCACTTGTAAGGAAAAATAAATACGTGTATCAATATACACATACACATGCACTAACATTGAGACTTATGTGTATGTACAGACTATCTCTGAAAAAATAAACAAGAAACTGCCTGTAGCGATTGATTCTATGGAAGGGAATTATGGTCAGGAGGGCAAGGATAGGCAGGGAACTGACAGAGTTTGGGTGTCTGTCCCCTCCAAACCTCATGTTGAAATATGCTCCCCAAGGCCGGGTGTGGTGGCTCACGCCTGCAATCCCAGCACTTTAGGAGGCCGTGGTGGGTGGATCATGAGGTCAGGAGTTTGAGACCAGCCTGACCAACATGGTAAAACCCTGTCTCTACTAAAAATACAAAAATCAGGCTGGGTGTGGTGACTCACGCCTGTAATCCAAGCACTATGGAGGCCAAGGCAGGCGGATCACCTGAGGTCAGGAGTTCAAGACCAGCCTGACCAACATGGTGAAACCCTATCTTTATTAAAAAGAAAAATAAAAAAAGAAAAAGAAAGCCGGGCATGGTGGCTCACACCTGTAATCCCAGCACTTTGGGAGGCTGAGGTGGGCGGATTACCTGAGGTCGGGAGTTCGAGACCAGCCTGACCAATATGGTAAAACACCCATCTAAA
>NW_016107509.1:3769306-3771358 GCF_001604975.1 Cebus imitator | reverse complement strand
AAAGAAGAAGAAGAAAAGAAATTAGCTGGGCATGGTTGTGGGTGCCTGTAATCCCAGCTACTCAGGAGGCTGAGGCAGGAGAATTGCTTGAACCCAGGAGGTGGAGGTTGCAGTAAGCTGAGATCACGTCACTGTACTTCAGCCTGGGTGACAAAGTGGGAATTCAGCTCAAAAAAAACAAATAAATAAAACAGGAAACATGCTCCCCACTGTTGGAGGTAGGGCCTAGTGGGAGGTGTTTGGGTTATGGGGGCAGATCCCTCATGCCATCCTCATGGTAATGACAAAGTTCTTGCTCCATTCATGCTCTGTTCATTCACATGAGAGCTGGTTGTTTAAAGGAGCTGGGCACCTCCTCTCTCTCTCTCTCTCTCTCTCTCTCTCGCTCCCTCCCTTGCCATGTAACACACCAGCTCCCTCTTTGCCTTCTTTCATGAATGAAAACTGCCTGAAGCCTCACCAAGAAGTAGATACCGGCACTATGCTTCATGTACGGCCTGCAGAACCATAACCAAATACAGTAAACCTCTTTTCTTTATAAATTACCCAGACTCAGCTGGGCGCACTGGCTCATGCCTGTAATCCCAGCACTTTGGTAGGCCGAGGTAGGCAGATCATGAGGTCAAGAGATCGAGACCATCCTGGCCAGCATAGTGAAACCCCGTCTCTACTAAAATATAAAAATCAGCTTGGCGTGGTGGCGTGCGTCTGTAGTCCCAGCTATTCGGGAGGCTGAGGCAGGAGAATTGCTTGAACTCAGGAGGCAAGGGTTGCAGTGAGCCGAGATGGTGCCACTGCACTCCAGCCTGGCGCCTGGCAACAGACCAAGACTCTGTCTCAAAAAAAAAAATTACCCAGCCTCAGGTATTCTTGTATAGCAACACAAATGAAGCAATACAGGGACCTACTTTTCACTATATATCATTTTGTCACTTAAAATTTTATGCTAGTGAATATATTACTTATATAATAAATATATGAATATTGATTATTAATATTTATGAATAATATATAAATTATTGATTCAAATGAATAATTTTTGAAATGGAGAAAAAAACAACCTGGTAAAAGGAAGAAAAAATTTTTAAAAGCACACAGCCCCTTTAATAGCTTAACACATCAAACATAATCTTAAAATGTCATTTCAGTATGTTTAACATTTTTCCTTTAGGTGGCAGTAACTGCATTTTATTTTTTATAACAGCCACCTGACTAGCCTTTAGAATCAGTTCAACAATAGTAATTAGTTGTTTTTCTTTTTCATAGGAAAAAAAAATGTTTAAATATTAAAACGTACATTTACAAAATACATGGCCCAGAAATGCTCTTGACTATTGTATTGAAAAGGAGAGAAAACAAGTTACAACTCAAGGAATATAAAACAGACTGAAAGCATACTCACCAAAATGCTGACAGTGATTATCTCTGGGAAGTAGAACAATTAATAGGTGAATTTGTTTTGCTCTTTTTGCTTTGCCAAATTTTCTACCATGAACATGATATTTTTGTTTGTTTGTTTTGTTTTGTTTTTTGAGACGGAGTCTGTCGCCCAAGCTGAAGTGCAGTGGCGCAATCTCGTCTCGCTGCAACCTCCGCCTCTCGGGTTCAAGTGATTCTCTTGCCTCAGCCTCCCACATAGCTGGGACTACAGGTGGGTGCCACCACGCTCAGCTAATGTTTTGTATTTTTAGTAGAGATGGGGTTTCATTGTGTCAGCCAGGATGGTCTTGATCTCCTGACCTTGTGATTCATCTGCCTCGGCCTTCCAAAGGGCTCAGATTGCAGGCGTGAGCCACCTCGCCTGGCTGGAACATGGTATTTTTTTCTTTTTTTCTTTTTTTCTATTATTATTATTTTTTTTGGAGACAGGTTTTCACTATGTTGGTCAGGCTGGTCTCGAACTCCTGACCTCAAGTGATCCACCCGCCTAGGCCTCCCAAAGTGCTGGGATTACAGGCGTGAGCCACCACGCCAGGCCGGAACATGGTATTTTTAAACAGCTTGTTTATCCTCCAATCTTGGCCCATTAAAGACCTCTTTTTTTTTTTTTTT
>NW_016107509.1:3765604-3767451 GCF_001604975.1 Cebus imitator | reverse complement strand
CCTCAAAAAAAAAAAAAAAGAGAGATTTCAATACATTGTACAAGAACCTTATGAGCATTATGCTAAGTGAAATAAGCCAGTCACAACAGGACAAACACCATATGTATGTCCACTTATATGAGGTATCTAGAGTAGTCAAATTCATAGAGACAGGAAGTAGAATGGTACTTGCCAGAGCCTGAAGAAGGAGGGAGATAGGGAGTTGTTATTTAAAAGACAGAGTTTCAGGTTTGCAAGTTAAAAAGAATTCTGGAGATGAACAGTGGCAATGGCTTTACAACGTTGTAAGTATCTTTAATGACACTGAACTGTTCACTTAAAAATAGTTAACATGGTAAATTTTATGTTATGTGGATTTTACTATTAAAAAAAAAAGAACATGTTTATGAAGCTGAAGGCTGTGAAGTGATGTGAGGCTTGGAAGGAGATAGAAGCTGTTGATCCCTGGAAGGACAACTTACCTTATGTGGGAAGCTTATAAACCAGGAGTGCTAATGGTCCTGGCTGGTGGCTATCCCTATTTTTTTAAATTAAAAAATAAAAAAAGGAAAAAAAAAAAAAAAAAAAAACCATTTCAGGACCTTCCTCCCACCCTACCCCCACCCACTTGTATTCATCCCTTTTAAAACCTTATAACTAATTTTAAATTCATCATTTCATATTTTTTAGAAGGCCCACAACAGTAGATCCACCATTTCCAAAGCACACCGAAATACTCTTTGACAACGTTTTAAACACCCATGCTCTGAAAGAGTGTCAGGGGACTCTCTATAAGCTCTCCACTGAACTAAAGTTCCCCTGGCCAGGGACCAAGCTTCCCACACTTTTATAACCCTGTTGCCTAGCACATGTCTGACATACTTGGCATTCAAAAACATTTGTAGAACTGTTGAACAGAAGTATTCATGGATAGGTAAAAGCCTCCCTAATTGTTTTCTTATTCATGGGGTAATTGAGGGTAAATTCTTATAGAGCTGTGTCTGGTGGCTAGCAGAAAGACTATACCTACTCAAATCGACAGGCCACAGAAAAGCCTCCTTGTCCCCAGAAGGGCCCTCTGAAGTGACTGGAGAGCAGATCCCGCCAGGTCACCACAGTGCTACACTGCAGATCGGCTCTGTGCCAGGCTGAGGAAAAGGAATCTATCTCCCCTCCTTGAAAACACGCCTCAGTATATTTATCTGTGAAACAGAGAAGAAAACAAATATGGTATGTGATTACATATCTCTCAAACAGGAATGCAAACTGTTGTGAGACACCAAATGAGAAGTGTGAGAATTTAAAAGCCAGTGCCCTGTGATGTAACAA
This sequence comes from Cebus imitator, assembly GCF_001604975.1. Taxonomy (NCBI): domain Eukaryota; kingdom Metazoa; phylum Chordata; class Mammalia; order Primates; family Cebidae; genus Cebus; species Cebus imitator. The sequence continues at coordinate 3,766,143 of NW_016107509.1, read as the reverse complement.
TTCCACCTCTGGGTGTATACCCCCAAATATGGAAGCAGGGACTTCACCAAATATTTATTCACCCATATCATAACAGCCTTATTCAGAATGGCCAAGAGCAGAAGCACCCCCAGTGTCTACAGATAGATAAATGGATAAACAAAATGTATACACATACGGTGGAATATTTTTCAGACTTAGAATGAGACACCTTTAATCCCAGCACTTTGAGAGGGCAAGCCAAGAGGATCAATTGAGCCCAGGAGTTTGAGACCAGCCTATGCAACACAGCAAAACTTCATCTCTACAAAAAATACAAAAAATTAGCCGGGCGTGGTGGCGTGTGCCTGTGGGTCCAGCTATTTGGGAAGCTGAGGAGGGAGGATCACTTGAGCCTGGGAAGTCAGGACGGCAGTGAGCCATAATCACACCACTGCACTCCAGCCTGGGCAACAGAGCAAGACCATGCCTCAAAAAAAAAAAAAAGAGAGATTTCAATACATTGTACAAGAACCTTATGAGCATTATGCTAAGTGAAATAAGCCAGTCACAACAGGACA
>NW_016107509.1:3755446-3763217 GCF_001604975.1 Cebus imitator | reverse complement strand
TACAAAGCAGATGGATAGACCGATGAGAAACTCCAGGCCAGAGCACAGGAAATAAGCATGTGTCCTCCCAAGGGGACCCAAAGAAACTCCTCACTCGGTCAACAATACAATGATGGGCTGTGGGGGAGTCATCAGCGGCCTCATTACAGAACTGGATTCCATGCCTTGGGACAGCTGGGCCGCTTTCCAGATACCTGCGTAAACAAAGCTAGGCAGCTGAGACTTTTGGCCTCAGGCTACAAGCCAGGGCACTGCTCTTTGGAAAGGGCAGAGAGAGGGTTCCTTGAGAGGGTCTTGTGGCTTAAAAGGAGATAATTGAAGAAACTTTGAATCTTTACATTTATAAACTCAAAGGGGAAACAATCAAACTCAAAATGCATCTCTACGTCCTCCCTCCGGGAGCCTCAGCTCCCCCAGCCTGCTTGCCTGCTCTCCCCACAGGAAACCCTACAGGGAAGCCTTCCGGTCCACAAGTCCTGCCTACTCACACAGAACTCGTGCCAGTCATTCTATTCAGGGAAAACCTTCCTGGAGAAACAAACCTAAACAATTGAAGAGGAAACCCATACAAGCTGGTTGTGCTAAATTAAGGCGTTTGTTTGCCTCTGAATGCATTCGGATGAATGGACAATAGAGAACACCATGCTTCTGAGGAAAAACAATACAAAAGTGAAAGCTTTAGAAAATAAAACAACTGACCCAAAGGAAAAAGATAATCCAAGCAGAGGAAAATAATTAAAAAAAAAAAAAAAAACTAATTCACACACACACAAATCAATCATATTCCTAACACCTAAATTAGCAAATTAATAAAATTAGTATTTTTAACAATACCAATAAAATGCTAATTAGGATAATCAGAAATTTATCCTACTACAATCTTAATTACAGTTCGCTATGAAAAGTAGCAATCAGAGAACACAAAAGAGTTCTTAGGAACTAAAAATAAACATTTCAAAAGCGTGGCTAAACAATAATATAGACACAACCTAAGAACAATTTGATTACCTGAAAGATAAAGTAAAATGACAGAAAATATGAAAGAAAATTAAGAACATAGAAGTTAACTCTGAGAAACCTAATACCTATAAATATGCAATTTTAGAATGTATTTAAGACTATACAGAAAAAGAATTAACCCAGAAAATAACAAAATAAAATTTTCCTATGCTAAAGAGGCGCCAGGACCCGGGACAGTGGCTCATACCTATAATCCCAGAACTTTGGAAGACCGAGGGGGGCAGATCACTTGGGGCCAGGAGTTCGAGACCAGCCTAGCCAACATGGTAAAACCCTAACTCTACTAAAAATACAAAATTAACTGGGCATGGTGGTGCACACCTGTAGCCCCAGCTACTCAGGAGGATGAGGCACAAGAAACCCTTGTACCCAGGAGGTGGAGGCAGCAGTGAGCTGAGATCGCACCATTGCACTCCATCCTGGGTGACAGAGCAAAACTTGGTTTCAGAAAAAGAAAAAAAAAAAAAGGTTTAGATTGAAATTTCACCAATACCAATTTTTAAGCAGGGGGAGGAAAATATGCATACTCATCACACACATACACACACACACACACACACACACACACACACACACACACACAGAGCTAAAGATATCCTGGTAAGGCCAGGTGTGGTGGCTCATGCCAGCTGTACAGTGGCTGTAATCCCAGCACTTTGGGAGGCCAAGGTGGGCAGATCACCTGAGATCAGGAGTTTGAGATTAGCCTGGCTAACGTGGCAAAACCCCATCTTTATTAAAAATACAAACATTCGTGGTGGCATTGATCTATAATCCTGTCATCCTTTAATCCTAGCTACTCAGGAGGCTGAGGCAGGAGAACCACTTGAACCCTGGATGTGGAAGTTGCAGTGAGCTGAGATCACACCACCACACTCCAGCCTGGGCAACAGTGCATGATTCTATCTCAACAACAACAACAAAAAGATATCCTGATAAAATTGTAGAACTCAGAATAAAAAGAAAATCCTAGAAGGTTAAAAAAGAAAGAAAGAAAACAATAATAAGATTGTCATCCAATTTTTTTCAGCAATACTAATCACTGGACGATAATTAATAAAACTAATATATACTGAATGTATATTGTGTGCTAGACATTGTTCTAGATCTTTGGGAGACAGTGAATGAAACAGACAAAATCTTGCCCTCATGAATCTTACATTCTATTGGCAGAGAGTCTTCAAAGTTTTGAAGGGAAAAAAATAAATCTTGGAATTCTAAGGCTGGTCAAACTATCAATCAAATGTAAGGGCTAACTAAAGACACATTTAAACTGTCAGGAGTTCCAGAATATTACTTCTTATACAAACCAAAACAAAAATTCAAAGTATTCCAACAAAATAAGAGCCAGGCATGGTGGTGCACCTGTATTCCCAGCAACTTGGGAGGCTGACACAGGACTGCTTGAGTCCAAGAGTTCAAAACTAGCAAATTAAAAGCCATCCAAGAAAGAAAACAAGAAACATGCTATTTGAATGTGACCCATAGGAAATGGAGAAAACCAGAATAGAATACAAAGAAAGAAAGTAGGAGGGAAGGAGGAAGGATGGGAGGGAGGGAGAAAAAGAGGGAGGGAGAGAGAGGAAGTAGGGAAGAGGGAAGGAAAGTAGGAGGGAGGGAGGAAAGAAAGAAAGGAAGCTTCAAAGGCGGAAGAGAGGGAGGGAAGGAAGGAAATATCCATTAGGTCTTGAAGCTTAGAAGAATATCATCTGAGCTGGAAAATTTCCATTAAATACGATTACTTTTTCTTCCACATGGGGGTTTATCCATACAAGTCAATTACTTGTGCCTACCACTGTGCTGAGTGGAAGAATCACTTCCACTCAGGATTCTCATTAATCCTAAGGAGACTTACTTATAATTACAGAGCAGAATGTAAACATAGTAAACCATGAATACACACACACATGCACACACACAATTGAGAGGTGGACTCTCTTACATAAATGGGAATCCAAAGACTCCATCTAAATAAATAAATTTAGAAATTGAACTTTAGGTACATTATTTAAAGTTATAAAGAATAATTTTAAATATAATTTTTAGAAAAATTAAAAATATAACTAACACAAATTGGAGATGGAGAGCAACAGAAAGATTAGGAGGAAGTGTAAACACAAGAAATTTATCATCTTTTTTGAAGTCAGTAGGTACTTTCTAAAGTTGGCAAATGGAAAAACAGATCTGTAAGCATGGTATTTGAAATTATAATGGCAACTGCTACACCACCTAACAAAATTTGATGACAGTGCCTGTTTCTAGAACATGGGCCTAGGCTGGAATGGGATAGAGGTCATATTCATTTTACACCCTTCTTTTTCTACTGATAAGGTTTTTACTTATTGTATGCATGTATAACTTCTATAAAATAACTTTAATAATATTTACATATAAATTTATATTATACATAAGTATATATAAATTAATTTTTATATAGTATTTATATAAATATTTTGAATGAGTTAAAAGATGCCAAATTACCTTTTCCACAAATATAACAATAACATTGATTGATTGATTGATTGATTGATTGAGGCAGAGTTTCCTTTCACTCATCACCCAGGCTGGAATGCAGTGGTGCCATTCTTGGCTCACTGCGACCTCCACCTCCTGGGTTCAAGTGATTCTCCTGCCTCAGCCTCCCAAGTAGCTGGGACTACAGGCTCCTACCACCATGTCTGGCTAATTTGTGTATTTTTTGTATTTTTAGTAGAGACGGGGGTTTTACCACGTTGGCCAGGTTGGTCTCAAACTCCTCACCTCAGGTGATTTGCCCACCTTGGCCTCCCAAAATTCTGGGATTACAGGGGTGGGCCACCATGCCCAGCCAACAGTAACATTCTGTAACTGAAAGATGGGTTGCTTAGTCATAGGTACTAAAGGCACTCCATACTTAGCTAAAGGCTCATGGTTCTTAGGAAAGGCATCTCAGGACAAAGAGAATTTAGGATATTAATTACTCTACCTTTTTAAGTTGAAAAGAAAAAGTAAAACCCTCCCTTCTTGTGAGTTAGCCTACAAAAAAAGGAAAGAAAGAAAAAGTAAAAACCTCTCCCCAGCTTTTCTAATTTTTGGATTTGAGGAAATTTACAAATACTGTCTGTCCTAACCTTTTTGACACTACAAATGACTCAAAACTGCCCAAGGGACTTTGAGACTTTTCAGAAAAGGAATTTATCACTGAGGATTACTCATCTGTCAAACTAGAATAAAATGTAGTTTTGTGTTAGGCAACCTTCTTTCACAGTTACTGTTTGTTGAGCCCAGGAATGCTATGGCATAGAGGGCAGTGCGTGAGTCAGGAAGCCTTGCTGTCCCAGCTCCGTCCCCAGAGGGCCAAGCGACCCAATGCCACCCACTTAATCTTTAGTTCCTTCATTTGTAGAGTGGATAAAATAACTCTTCTCACCACTTCATATTGTCCCTGTGAGGATCAGAGAGGATAAATCAAATACAAGTTCTTTGAAACCCTACAAAGTACTATAAAATTACAGTGTAGCAATATGTGATCATGGATTTCAAAGTTGGAAAGAACTTAGACCTTATCTAGTCACACTTATTTAATCCATAGTTTCTTTCTCTCAGTCTATGACTTGCTTAGAGCCACTACGTTTATTATTACTATTGTGACAGAAATTGATTTAAAATTATGTCCTTCTAACTGTGTCTTTTTGTAAAATTTTACAGAATCATAGGCTGTTAATGCTGCAAGGGACTTTGCCAGTCATCTCGTCTAATCCCCTTGTTTTAAACATGAAGCAATAGCAGCTGAAAGGGGGTGACTGACCTGAGATAAACACAGGACAATGAACTCAGACTTGGATTAAAACCTAGAGCTCCAGATTCCCAGGCACACAGTCCTTTCCTCGGTCACTGCTGAAGCAGGAAAAGAATGGCCATTTGTGGATAAGCATAGTGAATTGAGGTATATAGTGTCCTAACAAGAGTACACTAATTATTCTAACCATTTTTATCAAGTTCAAAGATTTTTCTTTCCTCAAAAAGCAATTATACAATAAACAAACAACAAAAATGGAAAAATAAAGGAAAAACTTTTTAAATTAAGAATAACACTTGAAAAAAATAATATAAATATACGCACTGAAATCTATTCTTTAAATGAAACTAAGATTAAGTACTAGAACAATTAGGCATTTAATAGTCAAATTAATTGCCAATGTTTTAGTAAAACTTGGTATAATTTAGTCCCTAACAGAGATTCTTGGAAGAGAGGCAGAAGGATGTAAATGGTGAAGAACAGAGAGTTTAAAATCAAACAAACATTGGTTCAAATTCTAGCTCTGCTATTAACTGGCTATGTAAGTTTTGAAAATGTATTCAACCTCCTGAAGCCTCAGTGTCCTCATCCATATAAAGGGAATAGTCAACTGGGTGTGGTAGCTCATGCCTATAATCCCAGGACTTTGGCAGGCCAAGATTTGAGCCCAGGAGTTTAAGATGAGCCTGAGCAACATAGTGAGACCCCCAACTCTAAAAAAAATTAAAATTAGCCAAAAGTGCGTGGCACATACCTAAAGTCCCAACTACTAGGGAGTGGTGAGGGGAAGGCACTGAGGCAGGAGGATCTGTTGAGCCCAGGAGGTTGAGGTTGCAGTGAGGTATGCATCTAGCCTGGGTGACAGAGTGAGACTCTGTCTCTAAATAAATTAATAAAAGGAACAGTAATGAGAATTATTTCATAAATTTGTTGTGAGGATTAAAAAGTAATTCATATAATTCCATAAATGAGACCAATCATTGTTATCACTTGTTATTTTACAGCAGAGAAACAAGAGTCCATAGAAATTATTTGCTTAATGGCCGGACGCGGTGGCTCACGCCTGTAATCCCAGCACTTTGGGAGGCCGAGGCGGGCGGATCACGAGGTCAGGAGATCAAGACCATCCTGGCCAACATGGTGAAACCCTGTCTCTACTAAAAAATGCAAAAATTAGCTGGGCGTGGTGGCGCGCTCCTGTAGTCCCAGCTACTAGGGAGGCTGAGGCAGGAGAATTGCTTGAACCAGGGAGGTGGAAGTTGCAGTGGACCAAGATCACACCACTGCACTCCAGCCCTGTGCCTGGCAACAGAGACTCTGTCTCAAAGAAAAGAAAAAAAAAAAGAAAAAAGAAATTATTGGCTCAAGACGCTCAGCTAGTATGTGGAGGCAAAATTGAACCCCCCGTCTTCTGGCTCTGCTCTTTCCACCTTCCCGCACAACCTCTCTACCTAGCACTCTGTTAACTCACCTTCAGCCACCTCACTGTTCAGTTTTACTAAAAGTTCCAGCTCTTTCCAAAAGAAAGATTTTTTCTTCCTAAGCTGGACAGCTCTTTCAGCCAATTTCAGATCATATGACTTCTAAAAGGCGGTGTCTCTTTCAGTCGCCAAAGGTAGTCACTTGACTGTTTTAAGTTCACAGATCCCATGTGCCAGGTCCATGCTGAGAGCTGGGAGCCTATCTGTCATACAACCCTCTTTTGTACTCTTATCCCTCCTAGCTGACTCCAATCCTGTGTTCCATGAGGAGGCACATGCCTTCACTCCCTTCCCCCACCAAAGGCTTTTTGCGCTCCTGCCAGGCTGGGAAGGACTTTATCCTTTTTCATTTTGGTGTTTAAGTACTGAGACTTTGGGACTCAAAGCCCTCAGGCATCCTTGATTTTTCTCAGAAGTCCTCATGCAAATTTGACTCTTCCTATCCTAGTAATTAGGAGACCCATTTACAGATTTATCTATTTATCAACCTATCTATATCAGAATGTATTGATAACTGACAAATCTCTTTCACTTTAGTCTCAGAAGTCACATTTAAATACTAAGCGAATGTCTGTGTCAGGGAAAGAGAGAGCGACAGAGAAAGAGAGAGAGAATGAGTTGGGCTTGGACCATGAAAGACAGAGTCTCATTCTGTCAACCAGTCTGGAGTACAGTGGTGCAGTCATGGCTCACTGCAGCCTCAATGTCCCAGACTCAATTGATTCTACCACCTCATCCTCCAGAGTAACTGAGACTATAGGCATGCACCAACGCACCTGGCTAATTTTTGGCAGAGATGGGGTTTTGTCATGTTGCTCAAGCTGGTCTCAAACTCCTGGGCTCAAGTGATTTCCCCCACATCAGCCTCCCAAAGTGCTAGGATTACAGGGGTGAGCCCCTGCATCCAGCCTGTGATGGCTAATTTTGTGTGTCAACTTGACTGGGCTAAGGGATGCCCAGATAGCTGGTAAAACATTATTTCTGGGTGTGTCTGTGAGGGCATTTCTGGAGGAAATTAGCATTTGAATCAGTAGACTGAGAAAAGAAGATCTATTTGCATCCAATCTGTTAAAGGCACAGATAGAACAAAAAGGCAGAAAAAAGGTGAATTCACTCTCTCAGATTGAGTTGAGCCAACCATCTCCTGCTGGCTGTTGGACACAGAAGCTCCCGGTTCTCAGGTCTTGAGACTCATACTGAATTACACCACTGGCTTTCCTGGCTCTCCAGCTTGCAGATGACATATTGTGATTCTCAGCCTCCATAATTCTGATTCTGTAAGCCTATTCCCATAATACCTTTCCTATCTATCATCTATCTATCTGTCTGTCTGTCTTATTGGTTTTGTTTCTCTGGAGAATCCTAACTAATACAGAGATTAAAAGCTCCAAGTTCTTTTACACAGCAATACCTCCAAGCTGCTATGTGACCCTGGGTAAATCACTCTCAGGGTTGTTAAAATGGAGGTAATTCTTTTTTTTTTTTTTTTTTT
>NW_016107509.1:3747971-3753870 GCF_001604975.1 Cebus imitator | reverse complement strand
CCAGGCTGGTCCTGAACTCCTGAGCTCAGGCAATCCAGTTGCCTTGGCTTCCCAAAGTGCTAGGATTATAGGTATATGCCACCGTGCCTGGCCATAATTTTTTTATTTTTTTTTTTCTGTAGAAACATGGTCTAACTTTGTTGCCCAGGCTGGCCTTGAACTCCTGGGCTTAAGCAGTTCTTCTGCTCAGCCCCCAAAAATCTTGAAGTTACAGCCACTGTGCCCAGCCCTCCACTCTTTTTATTTTTTATTTTTATTTTTTTTTTGAGACAGAGTCTTGCTCTGTTGCCAGGCGCCAGGCTGGAGTACAGTGGCACAATGTCAGCTCACTGCAATCTCTGCCTCCTGGGTTCAAGCAATTCTCCTGCCTCAGCCTCCCTAGTAGCTGGGACTACAGGCGCATGCCAACACGTCTAGCTGATTTTTGTATTTTTTAGTAGTGACAGGATTTTACCATGTTGGCCAGGATGGTCTCGATCTCTTGACCTCGTGATCCACCCACCTCAGCCTCCCAAAATGCTGGGATTACAGGCGTGAGCCACCACGCCCGGCCACTCTTTTAATAATTCTCACTTAGGTGCAATACCTCCTAACACTTATACCTACATCATTAGCCAAATATTCTCCATTATGTCTGGACATCCTAGCACATTTAAATAAATTCAGGTTGCCCATGCCATGGATCTGTGACAGTACATGAAAGCTTAGCTTTTGGCTGCAGCTATCTTGGCTGTATTAAATATTCTCTGGTCTCCAATCCCTTGGCTTTCTATTCCAGCTCCTGATACTGGTTACAGACTCTTCTTGCTGTGGTTACCTGGGTGGACATGCTTCTTTTTCACTCTGTACATTCCCTCTGATCTAACATTCTCATTCAGAAAGTCTTCATATCTATAACTGTGGGTAACATGTATTTTCACTGCCCCAATCTGGCTATGATTGACTCTCTCTACCCCACCAGCCCACCCACCCTGAGAAGGAGACCAGACAAAATCCATCATTAGGATGATAATTCGAAATCTCAAACTATAACATGGTAGTCTCTGACTCTAGTGCCAACAACAAAATATCAGTGTGGTTATTCAATGTTTCGTGACTTGGCTGGGTAAAGGCACAAAGGATCTTTGGCAACACAAGGCTGGTGGGAAGAAAAATGGAATCCTACTCTTTGGGATCATCTGCTACTGGAATGGAAGGTGGGCTAGGAGGAACTGACCAAGCTACAAAGGCTGACCTTGAAGATGGTTATTTGGCAAATCAAGGGTAGGAGAACTTAACAGTCCCAGCTGCCAATCTAAAAGTTGTTGGTATAGCCATGATGTCAGAGGGTGATGATAATCAGCTAGGCTGGCAGCAAGTTACACTCTTCAAGTTTTTACCCTAAAAAGCATGCATACAGCCAGGCGCAGTGGTATGCACCTGTAGCCCCAGATACTTAGGAGGCTGAGGCAGGAGGATTGCTTGAGCCAAGGAGTTTGAGACTAGCCTGGGCAACACAGCGAAACTCACATCTCAAAAAAAAAAAGCATCCATATTAATCCTTGTTGATGACACTATTCATTCCTTCAATAGTTAAGCACAAACTATATGCAAGGCATTGTATTAGGCACCGGGTACACAACAGAAAAGGAAAGCCAGCACAGTGACCTCCTTGGCAAGTTGTGTTACATAACTTGGCACGTGCCATTCTTTCTTTATTGTGTTGTCAATATTAGAATGGGTTTTGGACCAGCAGATGGGGCTTCTAGTCAGTGCATTTATACAAACAGTTCTCAGATGTGCCACAAATATGTGCCCAACATAACATTATAGCCTCCATCCCTGCTCAGGAATAAGGACAGATTTTTAGTAAATGACATCCTTTATAGGCAAATTATACATCTTGGTGGTTTCTGGATGGTCTAAGGTTTCCAAGTAGTTTTTTCAACTGACAGTCCCTGTATAGGGATCTTGGAGAGTTAATCATTACACGACAGTTTTCAGCAATGCACTCATATGTTTATACTGACTGTCAAGAGATGCTGGTGGTCCAAAATGAAATAATTACATTGTGCAGAACCTCCCTCTCATAGCAGGATTGCTAACAAAGTCTCTGGAGAAGAAACTAGTTCATATCACTCAGTACTAATTTCCATCAAAAAAGAACACATACAAATAAAAAGATATGCCATATTCTTGGCTTAGAAGACACACATTGTAAATACAACAGTTTTCTCTGAAACTGATCTATAAATTTATTACAGCTCAATAACAGTTCCAAAATTCTAATGGAATTCTTTTGGAACTTGGCAAAAGATAGTAAAATTTGTCTGAAAAATAAAAAATATGCCAGAATAGCCAAGAAAATTCTAACACAGAAGAATATTAGGGAAAGCCTTGCCAGTTATTTAAACTTCAGTATTTACTGCTGACATACTGCTGCAGGAATGGAGAGATAATCAGTAAAACCAAATAGTGAGAACAGAAACAGATCCAAATACAAACAAAACTGGATTATATAATAAAGTGGAGAAAAGAACTGCATTATTCAAACAACAGGCTAGTCATTTGGAAAAGGAATAAAATTGGTCCCTACCTTGAACTTCCAATTGTAATAAAGATTTAAATTTGTAAGAAATTATAAAGTACGCCGGGCATGGTGGCTCACACCTGTAATCCCAGCACTTTGGGAGGCTGAGGCAGGCGGATCAAGAGGTCAGGAGTTCAAGACCAGACTGGCCAACATGGTGAAACCCCGTCTCTACTAAAAAATACAAAAATTGTCTGGGCATGGTGGCTTGTGCCTGAAATCCCAGCTACTTGGGAGGCTGAGGTAGGAGAATTGCTTGAACCGGGACCCTGGAGGCAGAGGTTGCAGTGAACTGAGATCAAGCCAGTGCATTCCAGCCTGGGCTACAGAGCAAGACTCCATCTCAAAAAAAAAAGAAAGAAAGAAATTATAAAGCACTACAAATAGCTAGATGTGATGGCTCATGTTGGTAATCCCAGCACTTTGGAAGGCCGAGGCAGGTGGATCACTAGGTCAGGAGTTCGAGACCAGCCTGGCCAACATGGTGAAACCCCATCTTTAAAAAAATAAAAATAAAAATAAATAAATTTTAAAAATTTTAAAAAAGAAATTATAAATTACTACAAAGTTAGGCCAGGCATGGTGGCTCATGCCTGTAATCCTAGCACTTTGGAAGGCCAAGGAGGGCAGATCACTTGAGGTCAGGAGTTCAAGACCAGCCTGACCAACATGGTGAAACACTGTCTCTACTAAAAACACAAAAATTAGTTGGGCAAAATGGTGGGTGCCTGTAATCCCAGTTACTTGGGAGGCTGACCAGAGAATTGCTTTAACCCAGGAGGCAGAGGATGCAGTGAGCCAAGATTGTGCCACTGAACTCCGGCCTGCACGACAGAGCCAGACTCTGTCTCAAAAAAGTGCTACAAACTTTCAGATGAATTTTTTTTTTTTTGGAGATGGGATTTCACCATGTTGATCAGGCTGGTCTTGAACTCCTGACCTAGTGATCTACCTGCCTCGGCCTCCCAAAGTGCTGGGATTACAGGCGTGAGCCACAGTGCCCGGCCTCAAATGAATTTTTAAATAGAATTTTTAAGTGAAGGAGACTTGAAGCCTGACACTTGGCTGTCCAGGCATCAGATTCCCCACCTCTAAGGGAGGAATTCCCCACGGTGAGTGATCGTGGTGTGACAGAGTGCACTGTCTCCTACTCTGGAGCTGGAGGAGACCCATCGTCCCCCAACCCACACATATAGCCTTGTGGGAAACTCCCTGTGGCTTGCTGATTAAAGAAGAAAAAGTTCAAGGCTAGTTTCCAGATGACTCTTCCCGTCGAAGAATTCCCCTAGCACAATTAGGACTATTGTTGCAACTTTCACCCACTTAGGGGCAGCCTTGAAGGACAATTGAAAAGGAAAATCTTCCTAGGGGCAGAACTCTAAGCAGTATATCTCATGATCCACCTTCCTGGAAGGAGAAATTACCTTAGGATTTAGAATCCAAAGTGGGGAAAAAATGTTTCAGTCAAGGGACACATGAAAGAGCCCACTGAATAAGAAAGTGAAACTCTTACTTTGCCACTTTTTGGCAAACAGAAAAGAATGTTTGGGTGTAGGCTGGGTGATTAATTCTGAGCATAAAAGAGAAAGAGTTATTTCAGCATAATAGGAGAAGAGAGGGGACCCCAGATACATTTACTTACACTCCCCAGCCAGGATGCTAGTAGCAAGACACAAGCAGGACTGCTGAGGACTCAGATTACTTGGAGAAGAAAGTTTGGGTCACTTCAACAAGCTAAGAACCCCAACCGGCTAAAGACCAAGTTGAGAGCAAAGAATCAGTTTTGTCGTTTCAAAGACAGCACAAATGCATTTTGGCTTATGAAACCCAGGAAGCAGACTGACTAATTTTGACTTGTCACTATCGCCCCATTTTAAGCACAAGGCCTGTTCACATTTCAGAAAAGATTTATCTTCTTGTTCACTGATAACTCTGCAGAGGAAGTCTATAACATCTGCTGTTTTTTATCCTGCTCTCTCTTCAGCCTCCCTCGTCTCTGCCTCCTAGACCTTGGAACTCTCTCTCCAACTCTTTCTCTTCCGTAGTCCCTCGGTTCGCCAGGTGTTTCCTACCTCTGTGCACGTGCACCTTGAGCTCTTCCTCCTCCCCCTCCCTCCATGGCTGCTTACTGAATGCCAATCGAGATTCACCCTAACAGACCGTTCCGAAGCCTCACCTGTATGTGCCCAACAGAACTGACCACTTCCCCCTTACTTCTGTCAGAGTACCTATAATACTTTATCAGCATTGTAGGTTTGCATGTTTATCCCTGCTTAGCAGATTTCTTATTTATTCCTTTTTTATTTTTGAGACAAAGACTTGCTCTGTCACCCAGGCTGGAGTGCAGTAGCATGATCATAGCTCACTGAAGCCTCAAACTTCTGGGCACAAGGGATTCTCCTGCCTCAGTCTGCTTGGCAGCTGGTACTGTCAGAGGCATTTGAAACATAGCCACTCTATCTTAAATAGGGGCTAGGTAAAATGAGGCTGAGACCTACTGGGCTGCATTCCCAGATGGTTAAGGCATTCTAAGTCACAGGATGATACAGGAGGTTGGCACAAGATACAGGTCATAAAGACCTTGCTGATAAAACAGTTTGCAGTAAAGAAGCCAACTCTTAGGCCAGGTGCAGTGGCTTGCACCTATAATCCCAGCACTTTGAGAGGCTGAGGCAGGTGGATCACCAGAGGTCAGGAGTTCAAGACCAGACTGGCCAATGTGGCAAAACTCCATCTCTACTGAAGATACAAAAAGTAGCCGGCATGGTGGCGCACGTCTGTGATCCCAGCTATTGGGAGGCTGAGACAGGAGAATTGCTTGAACCCCGGAGGCAGAGTTTGCAGTGAGCCAAGATCGTGCCATTGCACTCCAGCCTGGGCGACAGAGTGAGACTTTGTCTCAAAAAAACAAAAACGAAGCCAACTCTAACCCACCAAACCCAAGATGGCGATAAGAGTGACTTCTGGTTGTTCTCACTGCTACACTCCCACCAGTGCCATGCCAGTTTATAAATGTTATGGCAATGTCAGGGTGTTACCCTATATGGTCTAAAAAGCGGAGGCATGAATAATCCACCCCTTGTTTAGCATATAATCAAGAAATAGGCCATAAAAATGGGCAAGCAGCATAGAAGATATTCTCAAGAATATCGTCTATGGAGTAGCCATTCTTTTATTCCTTTACTTTCCTAATAAACTTGCTTCCTTTTGCTTTGTACTGTGGACTCGCCCTGAATTCTTTCTTGCACAAGATTTAAGAACCCTCTCTCGGGGTCTGGATGTGGGCTCATTTCCTGTAATAGTACTACAGACACAAGACAACATTCCTGG
>NW_016107509.1:3739070-3747805 GCF_001604975.1 Cebus imitator | reverse complement strand
GCCTCCCAAAGTGCTGAGATTACAGGCATGAGCCACTGCACTCGATCTAGATTTACCTTTTAAAACCCTTGGCACAGAGACCAAACAGCACATAGTAGGTACTCAGTAATGCTGAGGACTAAACTAGTGAATCGCCAGTGTTAGGGGAGGCAATAACATTGAGAATGTGTACACTTTCAGGCATGGTGTTTAAATGGAAAATCATCCTCTAGGTTTACCTTATCCTGAATAACTAAAGCTTATGTTCACAAATACTTAGAAGGAGCCAGAGTTAATTCTGTCCTCTAGAACATGCAAAATATAACCGTGTTTTGGACCCAATATTTAAGAGGGAAAGGTCAGGTCAGCTTCCAGGCCTGTGAGGCCAAAAAGATCATAGTAACAACCAAATGGCCCTTGCTACCTTTGGCTGTGACCATGTGACTCTCCTTCCTGTTCTAAGGGCAGGAGGAAGATGCACGAGCACATGAGTCTTTAGCGCAGTTTCCCGGGTTTGCAGCTTCAGAGATAATTAAGGTTTGGTGGAGTTCGGGGCTATTGCTGTATGTCACAGTTTCCATTTTTGTTAAAATCTTCAGTCATTCACAGACCAAGTTCTTCTTCCTTTTCCTCACATTTTCCCTAGGTACGATAATTTGCTTGCTAAACACACTACATATTAATAGCATTCTAAATCACAGGATGAGATAGGAGGTCAGCACAAGATACAGGTCATAAAGACCTTGCTGATAAAACAGGTTGCAGTAAAGAAGCCAACATTTGGGCCAGGTATGGTGGCTCATAACTGTAATCCCAGTACTTCGAGAGGCTGAGGTGGGTGGATCACCTGAGGTCAGGAGTTCGAGACCATGGCCAACATGGGGAAAACCCCATCTCTACTAAAAACACAAAAATTAGCTGGTTGTGGTGGGGCACCTGTAATCCTAGCTCTTCAGGAAGCTGAGACAGGAGAATCACTTGAACCCAGGAGGTGGAGGTTGCAGTGAGCTGAGATCGTGCCATTGTACTCCAGCCTGGGAGACAGAGCAAGACTGTCTCAAAATAGAAGAAGAAAAAAGAAGGTAAATGGAAGGAGGAAGAAGGAAGAAGGAAGAAGGAAGAAGGAAGAAGAAGGAGAAGGAGGAGGAGGAGGAGGAGGAGGAGGAGAAGAAGAAGGAGAGGAGGAGGAGGAGGAGGAGGAGGAGGAAGAGGAGGAGGAGGCGGCGGCGGCGGCTGTGGCCACCGCTGTTGCCAACTCTAACTCACCAAAACCTATTTCTCAGAATTTTGAGGAATGTTCATTGCTCTTTTTTTTTCTCAATTTTATTCTCTCTTTCCCGAGGAAGCCAATTTTTTTCTCAATTTTGCTTCTCCATTTCCCGAGGAAGCCAATTTTTATCCTCTATCATTGTCAGGAGTGTATTTAACATGACAGATCCCTATTTCCTCCTGAGTATATTGCAATCATCTCTGTGTCTGGTTGGCCTAATTTTAATTATGATTCCATGGGCATGTGGCTACTCTTCTCACCAAATCAGATTTTCAATCCACACACTCAGAGCAAATTATATACATTAAAATTTGGGGGATAGTGCAGGCTATTTTATGCACTAAAGCAGTAATTTACCAAATGTTCCTTAATGATCTGTGAAAAAATTGCCACGTTTTTCATGATATTGAATGTGCTTCCAGTAAGTTAGGCAAAGGGAGACTCTGAGCTAACACGAACAAATGGGTAATCTTAGATGTTTCCCTTTCTTAAAATCGATACTATTGCCTAATTGAGTGAGCTTGCACAGGAAATATACTCAAAGGTGCAGGACCAGCTCTTGGAACACTGACACACTTTGGTTTCCTCGCTCAAGAAAACAACCTAAGGGGAAACTCTATTCCCTTCTCATGGCTTCTGTCAAAGTTAATTCTTTACACACCAAGTAATAGTTATAACATACATATATTTCTAAATCTCAAGTTACCAAATAGCAAATGTTTCTTTTTCTTTTTTTTTTTTTTTTTAAAGAAAAAACCTTTGAAAACAGGGGTATAAGATTTGGCTGAAAATAGGAGGCGTGGTTGAAAGGAGCAGTTAGTCCACTCAGACCTCCTCTTCTGTCCTACGACCTGTCCTTTTTTTCTGACACAGTCTCACCCTGTTGCCCAGGCTGGAGCACAGTGGTGCTATCTCGGCTCACTGCAACCTCTGCCTCCTGGGTTCAAGCAATTCTCCTCCTGCCTCAGCCTCCCAAGTAGCTGGGATTATAGGTGTGTGCCACCACATCCAGCTAACTTTTGGATTATTAGTAGAGATGGGGTTTTGCCATATTGGCCAGGCTGGTCTGGAACTCCTGACCTCAGGTGATCCATCCACCTCGGCCTCCCAAAGTGCTGGGATTACAGGCATGAGCCACCACGCCCAGTCATTTCAGATATTTCTTGTACATGCTGACATTGTCTTGAAGCACTTCCACCATTTGAAATTTAAAAAGTGAATATTTATCAAAATAAAATAGAACAGTGGTTCTTTGATGATGTTATAAATCACTTTCCCATCCACTTAAAATCACCACTGAATCCTTACTCTACAACCTCAAGAGAAATCCTCACAATCAATTCCTTTGAAATTATCTTAACAGAATGAAATATTCCGAAAACAATTACTGAGCATTTGCTATGAGCCAGGCACTGGGCCAAAACATCAAGATAAAATGGTGACTAAAAGAGACATCTTTACTTCCATAAAATTTACAATACAAGCTGGGGAGATTGATACAAACAGATCTTCATAGAATGAATGTCTAATCAAAATTCTAAGGGTTTTGATCCCAGTACTCTGCTGAATCTATTCTCAACGTCACTGCTGACCTTCATAGGGCTGAATCCACTGGTCAGATTTTGGTCAATCTTTGCTTCTTAAAAGTAGTTAATGCAGTAGATCGCACCCTCCTTTTCTAAACACTTCTTCAACTGACTTGCAATTCTGTGGTTTTAGATGCTATGACTCTTAGATTCATATTTTCAGCCTAGCCTAAATCTGACACATCTTTATCTGTCTGCCTACTCAACATCACCTCTCAGTCAGCCAGTAGGTATCTCAAACTAAACATGTTCCAAACTGAACTCCGAATTTCCTTCTCCACTTGTCACAGATCTACTTCTCTCCTAGTGTTCTATGTTTTATTAAATGTGTATTAGTCCATTTCCATGCTTCTGATAAAGACATACCTGAGACTGAGTAATTTATACAGAAAAAGGGCTTTAATGGACTTACACTTCCACGTAGCTGGGAAGGCCTCACAATCATGGTGGGAGACAAGGAGGAACAAGTCACATTTTACATGATGGCAGCAAGCAAAGAGAGTTTGTGCAGGGAACCTCCCCCTAACAGAACCATCCGATCTTGTGAGACTTATTCACTATCATGAGAACAGCATGAGAAAGACCTGCCCCCATGATTCAATTACCTCCTACTGGGTCCCTCCCATGATGTGGGAATTCAAGATGAGATTTTGGTGGGGAAACAGCCAAACCATATCAAATGGAAGCTCTATTAATTCAGCTGATCAGGCCAAAAATCATGGAATTGTTCATAACTTTTCTTTCTTTCCTAGCCCATGTTCAATTTACTAGGAAATCCCATTGGATTTACTTTCAACTTGTATCACAATTTTACCAACTCTCTCCCACACCCTTCCTCACTACTATCTCAGTTCAAGGCACCATTTTCTACCATTTGAATCTTTCCAGTAGATTCTCAGATGATCTGATTCCACTCTTTTGCTTTATTCTCCATACAGCCCAGAGAGCTTCATCAATGAGATCATGTTATTTCCTTGTTTGTATCTTTCAATGGCTTCTCATCACACTTAGGGTGAAATCCTTACCATGGCACGTAAGGCTTTGCATGACCTGGTCTTCTCCTGCCTCTCTGTTCACCTGCCCTCCTATTCACCTTACTGAGTTTTCTCTGTACGTTCCCACATTGAGAACTTGGCATTTGTGTCCCCCTAGAATATTGTTTACCTCAATATCATCATGGCTCTCTTCTTCAGTTTACACACATCTCCATTCAAATGTTAACTTTTCAGGGAGGTCTTCTCTTACTACCCAGTCTAAAACAGCACTCCCTCTACCTCTTTCTCTATGTCCTCTTGGACTGCTTTATTTTCTTTCTTATTGCCCTCAACAATGTGTGTGTGTGTGTGTGTGTGTGTGTTTATTACATCTCTCTCTCATTAGGACGTAAGATTCAAGAGGACAGGAACTTTTGTCTCATTCACTTTTGTACCCCCATGTCTAGAACAAGTGCCTAGCAATTGTAGGTAGGTATTCATCAACTGCACATCGCATAAATAAATGTAATGATGGTATAAGGGAAAGTTGCAATAACTTATCAGACACAGAACTAACCTAGATTGGTATCATTAAAGGGAGTTAAGAAAGTAAATATGCCTTCTGGTAAACTTTTGGAAATGAAAAGACCAGCCACACAAGTGTAGATAGCAGAGATCTGTAACATTCTCAAGACAGTTGCACACCCCTCATTCTAGTGGACCTATTGGAGGTAGGCATAAAAGCTTTATCAAAACCAGGTGCAGAAGTTCACACCTGTAATTCTAGTACTTTGGGAGGATAAGGTTGGAGGATCACTTGAACCCAGGAGTTTTGAGATCAGCCTGGGCAACACAGAGAAACTCTACAAAAAAATATTTTTAATTATTTTTATTTATTTATTTATTTTAATAGAGACAGGGTCCATGTTGCCCAGACTGGTCTTGAACTCCTGGGCTCAAGTGATCCATCTGCCTCAGCCTCCCAAAGTACAGGAATTACAGGACTGAGCCACTGCACCTAGTCCCCCTGCCAAATTTTTTTTAAATAAAAAAAGGAAAGCTTTATTGAAGAAAAGTATTTTTCATGTATAGTCTGATTTTGCTTTTTCTCAGAGAAATTTGAGCAGCAATATCTCATTTATCTGTGGAGCAGATCTGTTAGGTAGTTGGACAAGGAAGATGAAAAGAAAAGGAAACAGAAAAGACTAATACCAGCTTTGTCTTAGTTAAAAGGCAATGAAACAGAGAAGTCTTGCGATATACTCAGCATGACAGTGACAGAGCTAGACATGTAATTGATCTTCCTAATTTATTACTGATCTCTGCTTCCAGGAGCTGAGATTGGAAAGAAAAAAAAAGAGAGAGAGAAAAGTATCTGCTTATCTATCCAGAGTGGATATGTATTCTCTCATATCTCCTCAACCCTAACCAATACCTGTATGTAATTCTGATCATGACTCCCATAAGGTGTACATTATAGGGAATAGGAAAAGTGTAAGAGGAAAGTGTAGTGCTCTATAAACATTTATTGAATGTATAAATTATTTGGTAAGAGAAAAGGGGGAAAGAAAAAGGGTTTGTTGTGTGGATATGTTAATGTATTCATGTGTACACACACACAAATATAATTCCTAACAATTTGGGCCTATGTGATGAAAACAAATTTAATTAATCAATAGCATAAAAAGAATTGGGCTGGGAGCGGTGGCTCAAACCTGTAATTCCAGCACTTTGGGAGGCCCAGAAGGATGGATCACTTGAGGTCAGGAGTTCGAGATCAGCCTGGCCAACATGGTGAAACCCCATCTCTGCTAAAAATACAAAAATCAGTCAGGCATGGTGGCATGCACCTGTAGTCCCAGCTACTCAGGAGGCTGAGGCAAGAGAATCACTTGAACCCAGGAGGTGGAGGTGGCAGTGAGCTGAGTACCACTGCACTCTAGCCTGGGTGACAGAGGGAGACTCTTATCTCCAAAAAAAAAAAAAAGAAAAGAAATGGAATTATAATATGAAATTTAGTTGAGAGTTTATCTTCATTTCTCTGGCCTCTGTGCTTTTATTTCCAGTGACCTTTCAATGACTAGATAGTTCTTATTTATGTAAAGTATGTTTTTCTTCAAAATCATAAAGAAACTATATATATATATGTCAAATACAACTTTATTGATATATAAGATTTAATGTGTAACTTATGTGTTTCCACTCCAGTCCAAGCATAAGGTAACACCAAAAACACAGAAAGCAGT
The DNA here is from genome assembly GCF_001604975.1 of Cebus imitator. Classification (NCBI taxonomy): domain Eukaryota; kingdom Metazoa; phylum Chordata; class Mammalia; order Primates; family Cebidae; genus Cebus; species Cebus imitator. The sequence goes on along the minus strand of NW_016107509.1, from coordinate 3,741,750 downwards.
ATTCACCAACTTGTCCCTCATAATTCCTCATAATTCCTCAAATCCTGCCCAGCGAGGATGAGCAGCCTACAGAGTCCGCTCTTGGTGGTGCGACAAATGTGGTGCCCGGGGCTACAGCACAGCCTCTGAAGCTTCCTCCCTTTGTGCTCCTGATTTGGGCCTTGGGGCCCCAAGCCCTCAGGCTGTGACTTTGTTTATACATCTTTAGGTCAAGGTCTCTGTGATTCTTCCCCTTTTCACTAGCATCCCTTCTAATACCTCTTGTCCTCTGACAACTTTTCCGCATTTCTGATGCACAACTTGTTCTTTTTTGTGACCTACTGGAGTACAGTGGTTCTTATTTGCAGTGCCTGGACGTCATATGCATGTAATACGCTGCTCTGACCCAAGTACCAGCACATTGTGTTGGAGAAATTAACTCTGTCTTGTTTTCTACTCATCAGGAAAGAACAAGGGATTATGAGCCATCTCAAAAGCCATTCCCAAGCCTTTTATCCATTTATGCCTCCCACTATACAGCCTGAAAAGCAGAACACTTGCTTCTTTGTTTTTCCTTGCATCAAGAGATGGCTCTGGGACGCAGGTCAGGCTCATGGGACATCATGAGGCCTGATGATTGTTTGGTTTTTGGTTTTTTTAAGACGGAGTCTCGGTCTGTCACACAGGCCAGAGTACAGTGGTGTGCTCTCAGCTCACCACAACCGTCACCTCCCGGTTTCAAGCAATTCTCCTGCCTCAGCCTCCCAAGTAGCTGGGATTACAAGAGCCCACCACCACACTTGGCTAATTTTTGTATTTTTAGTAGAGATGGGGGTTTCACCATGTTAGTCAGGCTGGTCTCAAACTCCCGACCTCAGGTGACCCGCCCACCTCAGCCTCCCAAAGTGCTGGGATTCCAGTTGTGAGCCACAGTGCCTGGCCAAGGCCTGATGATTGTTAAAGCGAACTAAATATGGCCTGAGAATGACTCCGTACTTCCATATTTGAGCCCATGTGAATGGACAGTAACCTAACTTAGGAGGTAGAAAAGATTGAAAGCCTAATTTAAGAGTATGTGTCTGTAATGGTAGCGGAATCTCAGCAAATCCCCGCAGCCGTACTTCAACCACTCATACACTGCTGAGCATTTCAAACTGTGTTCAAATAAGGCAAACACCAACCTGTAACCAACCCAGCTGTTTCTGTACCTCACTTCCGTTTTCTGTATGCCACTGGCCTTTTTCTGTCCAAAAATCTTATTCCACCACGTGGCTGCACTGGAATCTCTGAGCTTACTCTGGCTCAGGAGGCTGCCCAATTCGCAAATCATTCATTGTCCAATTAAACTCTTAAATTTAATGCAGCTGAAGTTTTTCATTTAACATGATGAAGGAAGATTCGGTTTGGAAAAAGCTTCTGCTTCCCTGAAGAAAGAACACATAAGGTCTGTGTTCTCCTTTACCCACTTCCTTCTCTCTTGAATGCCGAATTGATGGCTAAATCTACAGTGTTATCTTGTACCCATGAGAGAAAGTCACAGACAAGGACAAGCACAGATAAATGGACTCTGACATCACCAAATTGTAGACCAAGGTCAGCAACTATCCACAGACAGACTTCAGCGAAGAAAATTAAACCTCTGTCTGGTCAAGGGATTACAGGTGGTTTTTCTGCTATTTGCAGGTGAAAGCAAGTCTAACTGATGCACAGGCACTTCCTTACCACCAGAGCAGCCCCCTTTAAAGAGAAAAGCCAGAGCTTTAAGCACAAAGTTGGGGCTTCTTGATGACCACTGAAAAGTTAAGACACTTTTATTTTTTAATTGAGGCTAAGAGGAGGATAGAGCTGAATTATCTAAGAGTTTTGAGACTGGGAAGGATGGAGAACTATTAAATTCTACAAATAGTGGAACTGTGAAAAGGTAGGACCTCAGGTGAGTGTTATCTATGTCACCAAGTACTGTAGCTCTGGTAACAAAGGTAAGGTTCCCTGTAGCGGAGCCTGTGGTCAGTAGAAGAGATCATTGAAAAGAACGTTTCTCTTCCTATCCAATGCAGCAATGCTCAAAGACAAATAGGAGCAAGTGAAAATGACATCATGTAGTAATAGAAGGAGCAAATGAAACTCGGGCAACTATGGAGATCAAGGACTAGGTCTCCTGTTTACCTTGGAGGCTCTTATATTTTTGTGCAGTCTAATTGTGGGTGGAGAAGCAATGGCAATAATGCCTAATACACTGCTGAGTGTATTAGACGTTTTGTCTATGCTAATAAACAGGGGATTAGGCTAGATTTTTTTAAACCTATTTATATCTTCACATTTGAAATGGGTTTCTTGTAGACAGAATATTCTTGAGCTTTTTTAAAAAAATTCAATCTTCCATTTTATCCAAATGATAATTTCTGTCATTTAATTGCTATAGACTATTTTCTAATTATTGATATGGTTGAATTAAAATCTACCATCTTGTAGTCATTTTCCATTTATTGTTTGATTCTTTTAGTTTTCTGCTTGTTTTCGGTAGAGAAGGGGTTTTCCTATGTTGCTGAAGTTGGTCTTAAAACCCTGGCCTCAAGTGATCTTCCTACCTTAGCCTCCCAAAATGTTGGGATTACAGGTATGAGCCATTTTGCTCAGCCTTAATTTTTTTTAAGTTGTTTTTTTTTTTTTTTGATATAACTCTAACAGTGCAGAGTTGTGT
>NW_016107509.1:3731666-3738999 GCF_001604975.1 Cebus imitator | reverse complement strand
GTTTTGGATTAATTATTTTTTTTTTTTAATAAAGATGGGGTTTTACCATGATGGCCAGGCTGGTCTTGAACTCCTGACCTCAGGTGATCCACCCACCTTGGCCTCCCAATGTGCTAGGATTACAGGAGTAAGCCACCGCGCCCGGCCTAATTGAGTATTTTTAATGAGTCCATTTCATTTTTATTATTGGCTCACTATTTATACTTCATTTGCATATCTTTTTAGTGCTTAACCTAGGGTTTAAAATGTACATCTTTAATCCATCACAGTCCATCTTCAAATAATATTATACGACTTCATGTGTTGCATGAGAACCTTAAAACAGTACAGGCCTTCCAGCCTCTGTGCTATGGCTATTATATATCTTACTTTTGTCAGAGGCATTTGAACCACAGTGACTCTATCGTGAATAGGGGCTGGGTAAAATAAGGCTGAAACCTACTAGACTGCATTCCCAGCAGGTTAGGCACTCTTAGTCATAGGATGAGATAGGAGGTCAGCACAAGATACAGGTCACAAAGACCTTGTTGTTAAACAACATGCGGTAAAGAAGCTGGCCAAATCCCATCAAAACCAGGATGGTGATGAAAGTGACCTCTGGTCATCCTGACTGTTCATTATACTCTCATTATAATGCATTAGCATGCTAAGAGACACTCCCAACAGCACCATGACAGTTTACAAATGCCATGGTAACGTCAGAAAGTTACCCTATATGGTGTAAAAATGGGAGAAACTCTCAGCTCTGGGCATTGCCCACCCCTTTCCTGGAAAACTCATGAATAATTCACTCCTTGTGTAGCATATAAAGAAACAACTGTAAGTGTAATTAGTTGAGCAGCCCATGCTGCTGCTTTATAAAGTTACCATTCTTTTGCTTCTTTATTTTCTTAATAAACTTGCTTTTACTTTACTCTATGGGCTCACCTTGAATTCTTTCTTGCATTAGGTTCAAGAGCCCTCTCTTGGGGTCTGGATCGGTACCCCTTTCTGTTAACACCTTCATATATGCTATTATAACAAATGCACTGATATGATTGACTTTTGTTTTAGAAAATCAGTTCTCTTTTAGAGAGGTTAAAAATGAGAAAAATTATAATTACCTTCATTTACCCCAGAGTGCTCTACTTTTTTAATGTAGATCCAAGTATGAAAGTCTGTTTCTTTCTAGGGCTAATGAAAACCTTTCCTAAAACTGTTTAAGAAAAACCATTACATCATCTAAAAACCATTACATCATCCAAAAGACAACAGGCTTGATAGAAGATACAAACTGATATCAAAGTGTCTCTTTTTCAATGTAAATACATATTAAATGGCTTAATGCACAGTTGACTGTATTTCCTCCTTAGGAAAATGTTTTTATATTTCTACACCTGTATATATGTTCACAATATTTATATTCAAATATTTATATAAAGTTCAAACTTTACAACCCTTTTGTACTGCCACTAACTGTAAAAATGATTCAAAACATATGGATTTGATGGTCTGTGTTGATTAGACCTTCATTTGTAGCATAGTTACATGTTGGTATTAAATTACATAAAAAGGATCTAAGTATTAAACCAAGTAAAATTTAGTTGAACAGATCAGGAACATTTTAAGAGTCCTGAAAGTCCGAGAATCTACTGTTAGACAATTAGCCACTTAGATAGTTCAACATTCTTTCCAAATTTATGGCATTTGTTTTTATTTTATTTTTTCTTTCTATTATTACTTTTTTTCTTAGAGACAGGGTCTCACTCTGCTGCTCAGGCTGGAGTGCAGTAGTGTGATTACGCAGCCTCAACCTCCTGGGCTCAAGTGATCTTCCTACTTCAGCCTCCCAAGTAGCTAGGGTTCCAGGAGTGTGCTACCACGCATGGCTAACTTTCAATTTTTTGTAGAGACGGGGTCTCATTCTGTTGCCCAGGCTGATCTCAAACTCCTGGGCTCAAGCAATCCTCCCACCCTCGCTTCTCAAAGTGCTGAGGTCATAGACATAAGCCACCACACCCAGCCCTTTTTTCTTTTTAGAGACACAGTCTGCTCTGTTGCCGAGGCTGGAATGCAGTGACGTGACCTTGGCTCATTGCAGTCTTAACCTCCTGGGACTCAAGCAATCCTAATATTTCAGCCTCCCAAGTAGCTGGGACTACAGGTGCATGCCACCACACCCAGCTAATTTTTTAAAAATATATTTTTTTTTGTAGAGATGGAGTTTCACTATGTTGCCCAGGTTGGTATTGAAATCTCAGGCTCAAGTGATCCTCTGCCTCAGCTTCTTAAAGTGCTGGGATCACAGTTGTGAGCCACCATGCCTGGCCAGCATTTATTCTTTGAACTGCCACCAAGAAGCACAACATGACAAAAGGGCAATGATGCCTCGAAGGGAGAGCCTATGATCTCTCATGATCAGCCTCTGCATTCCTCAAAGGCAAGTTCATTCCTTTGGAATATATTTGAGGTAGCAAGTGTACAGCTCCTTACAGACCTTATTTGTAATGGCACAGTCTTTGAAAATATGTAACGCACATTCTTTTACTTTCATGCATTTGTTTCTTTTCCTGTATATCTCTGTATAACCCATCAGTCTTACTACAAAGGTATCAAATATGTATCAATAAAAGGTACTTATATATATATTTAAAAATTCATGTCCTAAGTTAATGCCCCGCTAAGCTGCCCAGAAGTCAATGGTTTCTTGTTTTGTTTTGTTTCCATTTTGTGGGGTGTGTTTACAAATGAGGCCAAAGTCATACACATAATTCTTATAAGGCCCATGTTTTACATTTTACCTCCTGAGGCCAATCATCAGTCCTACCCAATTGCCATTTCTCAAAACCTATAGCTGGGCACTCAAGAAGTAAGTAACTTGTTCCTGTGCGTAAAGACTAGTAGTGTCAATTATCAAAAAAAAAAAAAAAAAAAAAAAAAAAAAAAAAAAAAAAAAAAAAAAAAACGTATGACCTACACAAGCAACAAGGCTCTATACCCACTTTGGCCCAGTACACAGGGAAATTTCCAGTTGGGTCTTTCCATCCCAACTTGGAGGGGGATGCATCACCCCTACCACAGGGTGTCTAGAGGAGATTTACTAGAGCATGAGAATGCTACAGGGTAGGCTGATCATAAACTGAGAGCAGGCAGAGGGGGGACTGGGTGGGATATTGGAGCACCCAGTGGTTAGGGGCAAGGAGCTGTTTTTGGTCTGCTTTCATGGACTGAAAACATCCTTCTTTCCTCATCTTTTCAAACCTAGTTTTCTACATGTCTTCCTCCACTGTTGCCCAGCCAGAGTCTTACATAGGCCCTAGAAGTTAAAGCTTCTATGGCTTTCTTCTTTGAGCTTTTGTTTCTGCTCACAAAGTAAGTCACGGCTATCATAGTGCTCTGTGGAGGAGAAATAAAGTGTCCTCCCTAGTGAAAGAACAGAAGGAAAGGAGTAAGAAAACAAACCAACAGGTGAATTCCTGGAGGTATATATAACACTGCCACATTCATATAGGATCCCCAGGACCATATTGTTAGACATTTGCTGAGGGGTGTGCATGTGTGTGTATATTCTCATCCCTAGATATTCATTTTCCCCTGTCCATTGACTTATTCTACCCAGATCTTTAACATATTTAAGTCTATTCATTTAAAGCAAAAACAAGAAAACCTCTCTTGATCTTGTATCCTCCCCCTTGATCTTGTATCATCCTTTTTGAGTTGCTGTCAAACTCAAACAGTGGCCTTCAAACTGGAGTACAAGTACCCCTGAAAGTGTGTCAATATTTAAAAGGGCTGTGATTAAAGGGTAGGCATACAGTTGCACAAAATAAACCTATTTCTGCAGGGCGGGGTGGCTCATGCCTATAATCCAACACCTTGGCAGGCTGAGTAGGGAGGATCACCTGAGGTCAGGAGGTTGAGACCAACCTGACCAACATGGCAAAACCCTGTTTCTACTAAAAATACAAAAAAAAAAAAAAATTACCCAGGCATAGTGGTGTGTGTCTGTAATCCCAGCTACTTGGGAGGCTGAGGCAAGAAAATTGCTTGATCCCAGGATGCAGAGGCTGCAGTAAGCCAAGATGGCACCATTGCACTCCAGCCTGGGTGACAAGAGCAAAACTCCATCTCAAAAAAACAAAAAAAATTAAAACATTAAAAAAAATTTTTTAAAGGATGGATGTGGTGGCTCATGCCTGTAATCCCAGCACTTTGGGAGGCCAAGGCGGGTAGATCACAAAGTCAGGGGTTTGAGACCAGCCTGGCCAATTTGGTGAAACCCCGTCTCTACTAAAAATACAAAAAGTAGACATGATGTGCACCTGTAATCCCAGCTACTCAGGAGGCTGAGGCAGAAAAATCACTTGAACCCAGGAGGCAGAGGTTGCAGAGGCTGGGATTGCACCACTGCACTCCAACCTGGGAGACACAGTGAGACTCCCTCTTAAAAATTAATTAATTAATTATAAAAAACCCATTTCCAAACTTCCCATCTTCTTAAGCCTTTGGGTTTCCTCTTCTACATTATGCTAGGGAAGCTCTGAGATCAACCTCACTGACACAGACCACCAGTCCCTCCGTCAGTCCATGTTTAGTAAATCCATCAAGCATGCTCTCAGAGGCACCTACAGCTGCATGAACTAATACGTTAAATCTGAAATCTCTAGTAAGTGCACCCATATCATATTTAACCCATTTTGATATTCTGCCCTCCTTGGTCTAATCCAGGAGTTCCCAACCCCCAAGCCATGAACTGGTACGGTCTGCGGCCTGTTAGGAACTGGGCCGCACAGCAGGAGGTGAGTGGCAGGCCAGCAAGCATTACTGCCTGAGCTCTGCCTCCTGTCACATCAGCAGCAGCATTGGATTCTTATAGGAGTGTGAACCTTATTGTGAACTACACATGTGAGGAATCTAGGTTGCATGTTCCTTATGAGAATCTAGCCAGGCACGGTGGCTCACGCCTATAAGCCCAGCACTTTGGGAGGCTGAGGCGGGCAGATCATGAGGTCAGAAGATCAAGACCATCCTGGCCAACATGCTGAAACCCCATCTTTAAAAAAAAAAGAGAGAGAGAGAGAGAGAATCTAATGCCTGGTGATCTGAGGTGAAATAGTTTCATCCCAAAACTATCCACCATCCCCATCCCTCCATTTGTCTATGGAAAAATTATCTTTCGAGAAACCAGTCCCTGGCACCACAAAGGTTGGGGATTGCTGATCTAACACCTTTAGAATCTATTTTCATACACATTCTTCAGTTTCTGTTGATATATACTCACAAAACCTTGCAATTCTTTTGGTGTATAACCTACTACCACCCAGTTGTTCTGACACTATGAAGCATGTTGACCCTCAGCTGTAGTTACGGGGCTGATGGAAACAGAGGGTGCTTGTGGTGAATCTTGAGAAGAAAGGACATCCTTGTTCAATTCATGCCCTACTGAGATTATCACAGGAAAGCTAGACGTCTCAACATAGGAGGGAAACTTACTGGTAAGGGAGGCTTAGAGTGTCTCAGGAGTCAGAGATTCTCAGGCTAATCTGAGTCCAATCAGATGTTCTCATCTCAAGTTTCAGGGAGCCATTATTTCCCAGGGAACACCCAAACTTTCACATGAGATACTTGGTAGAGCTGTGAATTCAACTACTGTTGTAACTCTGCAACGTAAGCTTTATGTTTGATTTTCAGCATTAGCCCCATCACTACAAGAAATTAGATGACTTTACTGCTGCCATAGAAGTTGTGATTCTTTTTTTTTTTTTTTTTTTTTAAGATGGGGTTTCCTTCTTCTCCGATAAAACACCAAATAACGGATGACGCCAGTACAGTGCGGGGGGTGGGGAGGGCTGGAGGCCCTGGGGGCCCTGGGGGCACTGGGATGGGGAACCATGGTGGCGGAGGTTTCAGCCGTGGACGGGGCCGAGGCTGGGAGCTTGCAGAGGCAAAGCTGAGGATAAGGAGTGGATGCCTGTCACCAAGTTGTACCGCCTGGTCAAACACATGAAGATCAAGTCTCTGGAGGAGATCTATCTCTTCTCTCTGCCCATCAAGGAATCTGAAATTATTGACTATTTCCTGGGGGCCTCTCTCAAGGATGAAGTTTTGAAGATTATGCAGGTGCAGAAGCAGACCTGTGCTGGCCAGCGCACCAGGTTCAAGGCGTTTGTTGCTATCAGGGACTACAATGGTCACATCGGTCTGGGTGTTAAGTGTTCCAAGGAGGCGGCCACTGCCATCTGTGGGGCCATCATCCTGGCCAAGCTTTCCATTGTCCCCGTGGGCAGAGGCTACCGGGGGAAACAAGATCGGCAAGCCCCACGCCGTCCCTTGCAAGGTGACAGGCCGCTGTGGCTCTGTGCTGGGGCCTCATCCCTGCGCCCAGGGGCTCTGGCATCGTCTCAGCACCTGTGCCCAAGAAGCTGCTCATGATGACGGGTATCGATGACTGCTACCCCTCAGCTGGGGGCTGCACTGCCACCTTGGGCAACTTCGCCAAGGCCACGTGTGATAACATCTCTAAGACTTACAGCTACCTGACCCCCGATCTCTGGAAGGAGACTGTATTCACCAAGTCTCCCTATCAGGAATTCACTGACCACCTCGTCAAGACCCACACCAGAGTGTCCATGCAGAGGACCCAGCTCCAGCTGTGGCTACAACATAGGGTTTTTATACAAGAAAAATAAAATGAATTAACACTGCAAAAAAAATTTTTAAAAGATGGGGTTTCACCATGTTGGCCAGGCTGGTCTTGAACTCCTGACCTCAGGTGATCCACCCACCTCGGCCTCCCAAAGCGCTAGGATTACAGGCGTGAGCCACCGCGCCCAGCAGAAGTTGTGTGATTCTAAGACCATCATTTTATCTAAGAGTTAAAAGACTTGAGCTTGTCATTTTCTTTCTGTAAGTGCTCCAGTGCACTTGGAAGAGTCTATAATAGTCAAGTGCAGCAGCTGTGTAAGCTCCTGCCACACTTACCTAATTAGCGTCTAATTGCAACTAACCATAGGTGATAGCTTATTGTCATGTTGCTGTGTGCATGGGTTACTAGCAACTAATTCCCATTGGCAAAAACCTCAACATTTTACCCAATCCCAAAACCTACCTTTTAGAATCTGTCTTCTGTGACACTTCAGGTGCCAATTCTATAGAAGTCAGGGTCCAGTCAGGAGATAGCAATCACACCAGTAATCTGAACGAGGGAAATCTTAAAGAATAAATTGTTGGCTGGGCACAGTGGCTCACGCCTGTAATCCCAGCTACTCAAGAAACTGAGGCAGGAGAATCGCTTGAACCTGGGAGGCAGAGGTTGCAGTGAGCCAAGATCAAGCCACTGCACTCCAGCCTGGGC
>NW_016107509.1:3725803-3731560 GCF_001604975.1 Cebus imitator | reverse complement strand
GGTGATATGGTTTGAATATTTGTCCTTGCCCCAAATCTCATTTTGAATTGTAGTCCCCAAAGCTAAAGGCGAGACCTCGTGGAAGGTGTTTGGATCATGGGGGTGGATCCCTCCTTGCTTGGTCCTATCTTCATGATAGTGCGTTCTCATGAGATCTGGTCATTGAGAAATGTGTAGCACCTTCAAACTTTCCCCACAACTCTCTTTCTCTGTCTTTTGCTCCTGCTTTCAGCATGTGATGTTCCTGCTTCCCGTTTGCCTTCTGCCATGATTATAGACATGCTGAGGCCTGCCCAGAAGCAGATGCTGCTCTACTTCTGATAAAGCCTGTAGAACCATGAGCCAAATAAATCTCTTTGCTTATAAATTACTCAGTCTCAGTTATTTTTTATTTTTTATTTTTTTTCCAAGACAGAGTCTCACTCTGTTGCCCAGGCTGGAGTGCAGTGGTGTGATCTCGGCTTACTGCAACCTCTGCCTCCCAAGTTCAAGAGATTTTCCTGCCTCAGCCTCTCAAGTAGCTGGGATTATGGGCGCAGGCCACCACTGTTGAATTTTGTATTTTTAATAGAGATGGGGTTTCACCATGTTGATCAGGCTGGTCTCGAAATCCTGACCTTGTGACCCACCCGCCTCGGCCTCCCAACGTGCTGGGATTACAAGTGTGAGCCACAGCACTCAGCCCTAAATTATTTCTTTTTTTTTTTTTTAAATAAAGATGGGGTTTTACCATGTTGGTCAGGCTGGTCTTGAACTCCCTAACTCAGGTGATCCGCCCATCTTGGCCTCCAAAATGCTTGGATTACAGGCATGAGCCACCACGCCCGGCCAAATTATTTCTTTATTTTATTTTATTTTAGAGACGGGGTTTCACCATGTTGGTCAGGCTGGTCTTGAACTCCCTAACTCAGGTGATCCGCCCATCTTGGCCTCCAAAATGCTTGGATTACAGGCATGAGCCACCACGCCCGGCCAAATTATTTCTTTATTTTATTTTATTTTAGAGACGGGGTTTCACCATGTTGGTCAGGATAATCTCGAACTCCTGACCTCGTGATCCTCCCGCCTCAGCCTTCCAAAGTGCTGGGATTACAGGCGTGAGCCACCACGCCCAGCCGCAAATTATTTCTTTATAGCAGTGCAAGGATGGCCTAACACAGAAAATTGGTACCAGGAGTGGGGTATTGCTATATTGCTATAAAGATATCTCGAAATGGGAAGAAACTTTAGAGCTGGGTAAAAAGCAGAGATTAGGAGAGTTCAGAGGGCTCAGTAGAAGACAGAAAGATGAGGGAAAATTTAGAACTCCCTAGAGACTGGTTAAATGGTGTGACCAAAATGCTGACAGTGACATGGACAATGAAGTCCAGGCTGAAGAGGTCTCAGAAGGAATGGGGAACTTACTGGAAACTAGAACAAAAGTCAAGCATGTCATGCCTTAGCAAAGAGCTTGGCTGCATTCTTTTCATGCTCTGGGAATCTGTGGAATTTTCATAGTGATGATTTAGGGTATCTGGCAGAAGAAATTTCTAAGCAGCAAAGTGTTCAAGAAGTGGTGTGGCTGCTTCTAACAGTCTACTGTCAGATGTGGGAACAAATAAGTGACTTAAAGTAGGAAATTATATTTAAACAAAAATCAGAGCATAAAAGTTTAGAAAATTTGCAGCCTGGCCATGTGGCAGAGAAAGAAAAATCTTTTTTAGGAGAGGAATCTAAGCAGGCTGTGGAGTGACCACTTGCTAGAGATGTCTGCGTAATTAAAAGAGAGCCAGATGCTAATATCCAAGACAATTGAGAAAATGCTGACCAGGCACAGTGGCTCATACCTATAATCCCAGCACTTGGGGAGGCTGAGGCGGGCAGATCACCTGAGGTCAGGAGTTCAAGACCAGCCTGGCCAACTTGAAGAAACTCCATTTCTACCAAAAAATAAAAGAAAAAAAAATAGCCGGGTATTGTGGTGGTTGCCTGTAATCCCAGCTACTCAGGAGGCTGAGGCAAGAGTATTACTTAAACGTGGGAGTTGGAGGCACAGATCTCTGCAGCAGCCCCTCCCATCATAAGCCCTGAGGCCTCGGAGGACTGAATGGTTTTGTGGGTCAGGCTCAGGGCCCCACTGCCTTGTGCAGCCTCAGGACACTCCTTCCCACATCCCAGCCACTCTACCTCCAGCCTTGGCTCAAAGGGTCCCAGGTGCAGCTCAGGCTGCCACTTTAGAGAAAGCAAGTTATAAGCCTGGTGGCTTCCATGTGATGTCAAACCTGTAGATGCACAGAATGCAAGAGTGAAGAACATTTGGCGGCCTCTGCTTACATTTCAGAGGACGTATAGAAAAGCCTGGGCTGGGTGTGATGACTAACACCTGTAATCCCAGCACTTTGGAAGGCAGAAGCAAGTGAACCACCTGAGCTCAAGAGTCCAAGACCTGAGCCTGGGAAACATGGTAAAACTTTGTCTCTACAAAAAAATTAGCTGGGAATGATGGTGTTGCCTGCTGTCCCAGCTACTAGGGAAGCTGAGGTGAGAGGATCACTTGAGCCTGGGAGGTTGAGGTCACAGTTAGCCATGGTCAGGGCACTGTACTCCAGCCTGTATAATAGAGCAAGACCTTGTCTCAACAAAAAAAAAAAGGGAGAGAGAGAGAGAGGAAGGAAGGAAGGAAGGAAGGAAGGAAGGAAGGAAGGAAGGAAGGAAGGAAGGAAGGAAGGAAAGAAAGAAGGGAGGAAGGGAGGGAGAGAGGGAGATAAAAAGAAAGAAAGAAAGAAAGAGAGAGAGCAAAAAGAAGAGAAAGCCTGGGTGCCCAGGCAGAAGCCTGCTGCAAGGATGGAGTCCACACCAAGAACGAACTTCTACTTGGGCAATGCCAAGGGTACATGTGGAGTTGGAGCTCCCACACAGAGCCCCCACTGGGGCACTGCCTAGTGGAGCTGTGAGACAGAGGCCACCACCCTCCAGATACAACAATGGTAGATCCACCAGCAGCTTGCACCCTGCACCTGGACAAGCCACATGCACCCAATGCCAGCCTATGAGAACAGCTGTGGGAGCTGCACTTTACAAAGCCACAGGGGAAGAGATACCCAAAACCTTGGGCACCCACCCCTTGCACCAATATGCCCTGGATATGGGATGTGGAGTTGAAGATTATTTTAGATCTTTAAGATTTAATAACTGCTCTCCTGGGTTTTGGACTTGCGTGGGGCCTGTAGCCCCTTTCTTTTATCTGATTTCTCCCTTTTAGAGTGGCAGGATTTACCCAATGCCTATGCCCCCATTATATTTTGGAGGTAAATATTTTGTTTTTGAGTTTACAGGCTCATAGGTAGAAGGAACTTGCCTTATCTTAGACAAGACTTTGGACTTTGGACTTTTGAGTTAATGCTGGAATGAATTAAGACTTTGGAGGACTGTTAGGAAGGTATGATTGTATTTGACAATGTGAGAAGAACATGAGATTTGTGTGTCTCCACCCAACCTCATGCTGAATTTTAAACCCCAATGCTGGAGGTGGGGCCTGATGGAAGGTGTTTAGATCACAAGTGCAGATCCCTCATGGCTTGGTGCTGCCTTCATGATAGTGAGTTCTCATGAGATCTGGTCATTTAAAAGCATGTGCCACTTATCTCCCACTCTCTCTCTCTGCCTTGCTCCTGCTCTTGCCATGTGATGCACCTGCTCCCCTTTTGCCTTCTGTCATAATTGGAAGCTTCCTGAGGCCTCCCCAGAAGCAGATGCTATTATGCTCCCTTTAAAGCCTATAGAATCATGAGCCAGCCGGGCGTGGTGGCCCACGCCTGTAATCCCAGCACTTTGAGAGGCCAAGGTGGGTAGGTCACCTGAGGTCAGGAGTTCGAGATCAGCCTGGCCAACATGGTGAAACCTTGTCTGTACTAAAAATACAAAAATTAACTGGATATGATGGCAGGCACCTGTAATCCCAGCTACTCAGGAGGCTGAGACAGGTGAATCACTTGAACCTGGAAAGTGGAGGTTGCAGTGAGCCAAGATCGTGCCACTGCACTCCAGCCTGGGCAACAGAGCGAGACTCTGTCTCAAAAAAAAAAAGATTTTATACTGTATTTTTATAGAGCACTTATTATTACTGCAAGTTGGTCTGGGTGAACCAGTCAGTGAGTGGTAAGTGAGCGTGAAGGCCTAGGACATTACTGTACACTACTGTAGACCTTATAAACACTAGACAATCAGACTGCACTATTTCAAAAATTGTCCTCCTTCAATAATAAATTAACCTTAGCTTACTGTAACTTTTTTTACTTTATAAATTTTCATTTTTTTAACTTTTTGACTCTTTTGCAACAACTCTTAGCTTAAAACACACATTGTATAGCTCCACAAAAATATTTTCTTTCTACCCTTTACCTGTAAGCTTTTTTCTAACCTGAAATTTTTTTTAACTTTTAAAACTTCTTTGTTAAAAACTAAGACATAAACATACACTGACAGAGCAGTACGTTTGTTTACACCAGCAGCACTGCAAACACTTGAGGAATGTGTTGTACTGTGATGTTATGACAGCTACAATGTCACTAAGCCATAGGAATTCTTTAGCTCCATTATAATCTTATGAGACCACCATTGTATATGCACACGGTCCATCGACTCAAATGTTGTTATACAGTGCATGACTGTATCTATTCTCTTTTCATGGTTTGTTACAGACTAAGCTATAATAATTTATTTATTTTTTATTTTTTGAGACAGAGTCTTGCTCTGTCACCCAGGCTGGAGTGCAATGGTGTGATCTAGGCTCACTGCAACCTCTGCCTCCCAGGTTCAAGCGATTCTGCTGCCTCAGCCTTTGGAATAGCTGGGATTACAGGCGTGTGCCACAACACCAGGCTAATTTTTGTATTTTTTTTCTTTTTTCTTTTTATAAAAAATTTTTAATTACAATATGGAACGCTTCACGAATTTGCATGTCATCCTTGCGCAGGGGCCATGATAATCTTCTCTGTATCGTTCCAATTTTAGTATATGTCTGCTGCTAAGTGAGCACAAATTTTTGTATTTTTAGTAGAGGCGGGGTTTAACTATGTTGGCCAGGCTGGTCTCCAACTCCTGACCTCAGGTAATCCGCCTGCCTGGGTCTTCCAAAGTGCTGGGATTACAGGAATGAGCCACCACGCCTGGCCAGCTATAATGATTTTTAAATCAGCTTTTGATCACATTGTCTTAAAGTCAATAAATCACATTGACTTGTGCAAATGACAAAACAATCCCACATTATAATTAAATGTGAGAGTAATCATCCACTAGTATATAGTAATTAGTATTTTTCCTCATCATTCTTTTTCTTAAGAAAACTGAGAGTTAGTTTTGATAATGAACCTGGGACATAGAAAGAAGATGGGTCCACCTTGAAGAGCAAAAATATTAAATCCAAAATCAATATGGGGAAACAGCATTCTATAATAAGTATTGTGGTGGCTTTAAAATATGTCCTCAAATGATTTGATACTCCTCAGAGGTGGAGCTTAATTCCTCTTCCCTCTGATGTGGACTAGAATTCATCTTTTCTAATAACAGAACATGATAGCCAGGAGCGGTGGCTCATGCCTGTAATCCCAGCACTTTGGGAGGCCGAGGTGGGCAGATCATGAGGTCAAGAGATCGAGACCATCCTGACCAACATGGTGACACCCTATCTATACTAAAATACAAAAATTAGCTGGGTGTGGTGGCACATGCCTGTAGTCCCAGCTACTCAGGAGGCTGAGGCAGGAGAATTGCTTGAAC
>NW_016107509.1:3704429-3725503 GCF_001604975.1 Cebus imitator | reverse complement strand
TCTTGTTACCCAGGCTGGAGTGCAATGGCGCGATCTTGGCTCACCGCAACCTCCGTCTCCTGGGTTCAGGCAATTCTCCTGCCTCAGCCTCCTGAGTAGCTGGGATTATAGGCACGTGCCACCATGCCCAGCTAATGTTTTGCATTTTTAGTAGAGACGGGGTTTCACCATGTTCACCAGGATGGTCTCGATCTCTTGACCTCCTGATCCACCCGCCTCGGCCTCCCAAAGTGCTGGGATTACAGGCTTGAGCCACCGCGCCCGGCCCATGCCTGGCTAATTTTTATATTTTTGGTAGAGACGGGGTTTCACCATGTTGGCCAAGCTGGTCTTGAACTCCTGACCTCAAGTAACCTGCCCACCTCAACCTGCTTGGATTATAGGAGCCAGCCACCGTGCCCAGCATTGCCACTTCCATCATTCGCTCTTTGGACCACTCACTCTGAGAGAAGCCAGATACCATGGCATACACAGCGACACTCAAGAAGTCTGTAGAGGGGCCCATGTGAGAAGAAACTGAAGCCTACAGGCAACAACCAGCACCACCTTGCTAGCCACATGAGTCAGTCACTTTGAAAGATCCTCCAGCCCTAGTCAAGCCTTCAAATGGCTGCAGCCCCAGCCAAAACCTCAACTACAACCTCATGAGAGAGACCCTGGGCCAGAACCGCCCAGCTAAGCCACTCCTGAATTCCTGACCCAAAGAAACTGTGATGACAACAAATATTTATTGTTGTTTTAAGCCTCTAAGTTTTGGGGGGTAATTTTATACAGGAGCAGATAAGTAACACAAGCAAATACTGTATTGCTGCAAGGACCTTTTACTCTATGAGAGTCAACTTCCCGTACAGGTGTGAGAAATTACCCACATAATCAACTTGATAGCGACAGTATGACACATCAATGTGACCACATATACACTCAGAAACACGCTATCTCATGTTTGATAAATTGTTCATGGGGTCATTTATGTTTATTTTTATTTTTAACCATGGTAAATATACATCGATATTTAAAATACAAAATTTTTCATCTTAGCCATTCTAAGTGTACTATCCCATAGTGTCAAGTATATTCGCATTGTTGTGCAACCAATTTCCAGAACTTTTTCATCTTGCCAAACTGAAACTGTATGCCTATTAAACAGTAACTTCCCATTTCCCCTCTCCCCAGCCCCTGGAAACAACCATTCTACTTTCTGTCTCCATGAATTTGACTACTCTGAATATCTCATGTAAGTGGAATCATACAATGTTGGTCATCTGGTTTCTGGCTTATTTCACTTATCATAATGTCCTCAAGTTTCATCTATATTGTAGCATATAACGGGATTTTCTTTTCTAAGGCTGAATAATATTCCATTGTATGTATATATCACATTTCATTTATCCATTCATTCACTAATGGACACGAGTTTCTTCCACTTTTTAGCTAGTGTGAATAATGCTGCTATGAACTTTGGTATACAAATACCTTTTCAAAACTCTGTTTTCAATTCTTCTGAGTATCTAAGAATGAAATTGCAGGATCATATAGTAATTCTACTTTTAATTTTGTAAAATCACCATACTATTTCTCATACCAGCTGTTATTTTACATTACCACCAACAGTGCTCAAGAGTTTCAATTCCTCCACATTATTGTCAACACTTTTTTTAATAGTAGCCATCCTACTGGGTGTGTGGTAAAGTATCATTACAATGGGTTGTGTTAATGTGTAGTTTATTTTTTATTAATTTTATTTTATTATTATTATTGAGATGAAGTCTCACTCTGTCACCCAGGCTGGAGTGTAATGTGATCTCAGCTCACCGTAAACCTCTGCCTCCAGATTCAAGCGATTCTCCTGCCTCAGCCTCCTGAGTAGCTGGGATTACAGGCGCCTGCCACCACTTTTAGCTAATTTTTGTATTTTGTTTTAGTAGAGATGATTTTCACCATGTTGACCAGGCTGGTCTTGAACTCCTGACCTCAAGTGATCCATCCGTCTTGACCTCCCAAAGTGCTGGGATTACAGATGTGAGCCACTGTGCCCTGTCAGTTATGTGTAGTTTAAACATGTATTTATGTAGTAAGAGCAAAGTCATTCTGTTCTAAATTGAACTACTTTTCAGTTTCAGGAATATCCAGGCAAAATGCTTGTGTGCATATGTGTGTGTGTGTGTGTGTGTGTGTGTGTGTGTGTGTGTGTTTGAAAAGACACTTGTATTTCATATCTATTTTCTTTTTTTATGAAAATTGTACCTGTACATTCATATCTATTTTCATTTCTTGTGTGTGATTATTCTCAAGTAGGAGATTTCATTTTCTATTTGTTATTGTTCTCAGCGAGGAGCTGGTCAGTGACAGAGAAAATAGTATCAAAGCATCAGAGAACATGGAGGTTACCAGCCTCTTCTGAGCTCATTGGTTCTGTCACAGAGTCCTCACTCCTGATCAACAGTCTCTCTCCTTTATGCCCAGCCCCAAGTGGACCACAATTCTAGTTACACCCATGAGAATTCAAGATGGGAACTGCTTTCCTGAAAAGGAACCCAAAGGCTGGACCTCTGATGTTGCAATAACATATAGATCTGTGGTTCTTGTTTCTGGTAACCAGTTACTGGTTTCTACTTTCTAGCTTCCCTGGGCCGTGGAAGGGGCTGCTCACCTATCAACACCTTGGATTAACCAGACTCTCCCTGGGAGTGTGTATAGAGCTCAGTCCACAATTCAGAATTATGATAAGTGGCTAATTCTATAGATCGCCAGTGGCTTTTCTTTCTACTTGCAACTATGGTCCCCTTGGGATACGAAGGATGATCACATTCATTATTGCAGAAAACTCTTTTGCCTCCCAACTCCAATTATTGTGGCCATATCAACTTTGTCATCTCCTTCTCACCAGCAGCTGCTGCCTCCACATCAATAAGGCCTGTTATTCTTGAGCTGCAGCCCCCTCCCTGCTGTCGCCCTTGGATTTGATACAGGAAGGGGTCAGGGAAGTTATGGGTAGAGAAGGGCAGGTCCTCGGCTAGGGCTCCAGTCCCGGGCCTGTGTCCATGGACCTAGGTGAGGACAGGCATTTCTGTTTCCGTGCCCAAATGGTGTATTTGGGCCGTGCCCCCATCCTGTACCCATAAACACCCTGAGGCCCTAGCGGGCAGAGCCACAAGTGACTGGACATCAATAGGAACACACGTGCAGAAGAACACACCGACAAGTACTGGCAGACCCCGGCGGCCATTGAGCAGCGGAAGTTTGCGGAGTTTGGCCCAGGGTGGCAGGAGAGCCCACCCTCTGGGTGGCCTGACTTCAGGGGAAAAGCACCCTCCCACTCCATCCCTTTCTGGCCTCCCCAACCACCTCACTGAGAGCTACCAACACTCAATAAAAAAAACCTTGCACCCATCCTCTAAGCCCACCTGTGATCCGATTTTTTCCAGTACACTAAGGCAAAAACCCTGGGAGACAGAAAGCCCTCTGTCCTTGTGGTAAGGCAGGGTCCTCCCTGAGCTGAGTAACACAAGCCCTCTGCGGGCGGCTAAACTGAAGGAATGCACTTGTAACACACGCCCACTGGGGCTTCAGGAGATGTGAACACTGGACCCCGGACGCTGCGGTGGGTGGGATCCCCACGACCTGGCCGTCAGCATGCGCCCCCTAGAGTTCTGAGTAGCCGGACACGGAAGAAGTGAGCCATACCCCATACACGCTCTTCCAGGGGGATAAGGGAACTCTTCCCGTTTCAGAGTCACCCCAGAGGCGACACCGTGTTATACCAACCATCACATAGGTAGTCTCTGCTACCTTTGCCTCAGCAGCCATTAGGCCTATTAGGTCTGTCGTGATCACATCTGCCATCATCTCCTCAGTCATCATTGCCTGGGGTGCCATCTTCTCCACCTCCCTGTCCTTAGTAGCTGCCACAGCCCCCATCCGTGCTGGCCCACTGTCATCCTCCACTGTCATCTCCGTAACGTTTTTTGTCTATAGTCTGTTTTTTTCCATAAATAATAGAAGAGCAGGATGACCTCTGTTTCCTTTTTTCAAGAAGAAGATGAGGGTGCTCAAGTTTGAGGATACTTTTTTGCACCAGTTGATTATATTTCTGCACGGGGAATGGATTACTTATTTTAAAAACTAAATTATATCCTAAGAATTCTCAGATTCCAAGTGAGGCACCTTGGAGTTGATAAGAAAAACATGATCTATAATGCAAAGTCAAATTAGCTATTAGATTCTTCTGAAGCACTGGCTCTTTTCAGCTAACAAAATTTGAACCAGCCTATGCAAAAGGTGGAGGTGTGGATCTGCCAACACTGGGATGACCGTAGACCCCATCTTAATAAATGATGTCTCGGGCCGGGCGCGGTGGCTCAAGCCTGTTAATCCCAGTACTTTGGGAGGCCGAGGCGGGTGGATCACAAGGTCAAGAGATCAAGACCATCCTGGTCAACATGGTGAAACCCCGTCTCTACTAAAACTACAAAAAATTAGCTGGGCATGGTGGCGCGTGCCTGTAGTCCCAGCTATTCAGGAGGCTGAGGCAGGAGAATTGCCTGAACCCAGGAGGCGGAGGTTGCGGTGAGCCGAGATCGCGCCATTGCACTCCAGCCTGGGTAACAAGAGCGAAACTCCATCTCAAAAAAAAAAAAAAAAAATGATGTCTCTTCACTAACCTTTTCAATGGATGAGAGAGGCTGAGCAATGCCCCAGTGCCCAGGCTTTTGTCATCGCTAAGATAAATAATATTTTGCAATACATTGTTAAGACTTACTGAAGAACAATTCCTAAAGGAAAGAAATAGTTGATGGAAAGCCCTATGCACACAGGAGGTTTTGAATGAAGAGGCCTCATGATAAATTACTTGAGCAGAGATGCAGCTGTTTCTTTGGGCAACCTCCTCTGTGTATCAGCATATAAAGGGCCTTTGTTTTGGGCTGGTCAGTTTCACAAGCAAGAAGTCCTCCAAACCTTGGTCTATAATGTAAGCCTGCCTGTCAGACCTCTAGGAGATCCCACTATTTATTGTTAAGAGTTTAATTTGACACTCCCACCTTTCAGTATGGTGGTGGACCCCCACTATGTCTAGTCTTCCAGTGTTCAAAGGCTCTCTGGTTCAACTTCTCCAGAAAGTAAACTTTGCTTTGGTTTTCTATAGAAGTGAGGGATAGGTCACAGGACAGAAGAGGAGATCTGAGTGGACTAACTGCTTCTTTCAACTAACCTCCTATTTTCAGTCTAATCTTATACCCTGTTTTCAAAGGTAACTGGGGACTACATGCCCAGATCTTTTTGGGCAAAAATAATTGTTTTCTTGTTACCTTCTCCTTGGAGGTGTTTAGCATTAGGCTTCCATGTGCAAGGCCGGACCCAGAAAGTCTAAAGTCCTGCCTGCCTTGGCTGATTACCCTCTGTCCCCACTCCCTGCTTTTGCCATTATTCCTGATCGCCCTGCAGAGCTTCCCCACCACCCACAAAAGCTTTCCCTCACCCCACCCTGCCATTTTAACTGTTATTATGATAATGTGAATACTCCTTACCCACCCTACCATTTTAACTACTTTTATTCTACCAGCCATTGTAACTGAACTTATGGTAATATATACTCCTTGCCCCTGCCCCCACCACTGTAACTGATCTTACTCTGTGGCTTTCCACTGCCCACCCCAAACCTATAAAGCCAACTCCTAACCCACTGCCCTTTGCTAACGCCCTTTTTGGCCTTGGCCCACCTGCACCCAGGTGAATAAATGGCCATGTTGCTCACGCAAAGCCTGTTGCGGGGGGGTGGTCTCTTCAAAATCCCCCTCCCTGTTCTTGTGCTCCCTCCATGAAAAGATCTACCTACTGACCTGGGGTCATCAGACCAGCCCATGGATGCACACCACCAGCTATTTTGGTAAGCAGTCTCTCTTTTTGCTTTCCCATTCTTTTGTCTTTTCCTTTCCACTTCCTCCCACTTTCGGTTTCATCCTTTCTCCACCACACAAAGACAAGGAAAATCAGATAAATCAGGTTCTTCCGTGTGGTTCAGGACCAGAAAAATCCTACGTAGGTCATGAATCTGGGAACCCAGTTTCCCCCAGGGGTTTAACTATCATGGAGACATTCACCCTAGTCACTAGCCCACCAGGCTCATGGCCAATATTGGTGGCAGGTCAACATAGAGGACACTGTCTTTGGCCTTTCACCAACAATGAAGTTCAACCCAGGCTCAACTAGGGACTCCTGTTGAGCGGCCGGGTTGCATGCCCATTTTCCTTGTCTCTGCTGCTTTTCCAGAACCATGGGCAACCACCCGTCCTCTATCCCTCCCTGCTCTCCGCTGGCCTGTGTTCTAAAGAACCTCAAGCCTCCTCAACTGTCTCCGACCTAAAACCCAAACGTCTCATCTTCTTCTGTAACACTGCATGGCCACAATACAAGTTAAACAACGGCTCCAATTGGCCAAATCATGGCACATTTAACCTCTCAATTTTAACAAATTTTGTCTCAACACAGGCAAATGATCTGAAACTCCCTACGTCCGGGCATTGTTTTACACACCAGTCCCTCCCTAATCTCCTTCCTCTGCAGGTAAGCCAGAGTCCTCCTTGTCCATCAACCTGTCCGACCTTTCTCCCCCCTGCCTGTCCGAACCAGGCCCTGATCCAGGACCTAACCCCACCCCTCAGAGCCTTCCTCCTCTTCCTCTGCCCGCAACCCACCTCCTTATGCCCCTCCTGTCACCACCCCACCTCATACGTGGCCCAGCTTACAGTTTAGTCCAGCGGCTACCTCCTCTGCCCTCCCCAACAATTCCCCCTTCACGAGGTGGCTGAGGCCAAAGGCACAGTTAGGGTGCATGTTCCTTTCCCTTTATCCAACCTCTCCCAAATTGGCCAACGGTTAGGCTCTTTTTCATCACATCCTCTAGTACTTAACCCAGTCTCAGCTGGAGTAACTTAAATGTTATCCTTACTTCTACTCTCACCTGGAGTAACTATAACCTCACCTGGAGTCACTTAAATGTTATCCTTACTTCTACTGTCACCCCTAAAAACCGCTTAACATGCATTTTATCACCCAATCAACCCCAACATTACAAAAAGGTACAAAAATTAAAATCTGGTCCTCAAACCCCACAACAGGAATTAAGCATCCTCACCTTCAAGGTGTTCAATAATAGGGAAAAATCTGCCCAGCGGCAGCGCATCTCAGAACTACAGAGGCTTGCCTCTTCTGTGAGACAAACCCCAGCTACACCACCGGCTCACAAAAACTTCAAAGCACCCAGACTGTAGTGCGGCCAGCCGCCCCTCCCGGACCTTGTTTCAAGTGTAGGAAACCTGACCACTGGGCCAAGGAATGCCCCGCCTCATCTGTGCAGGGCCCCCACAAAAAGTCAACTGTCCAACTCACATTGCTGCTCCTGAAATTCCAGCTCTCGGCTTGGTGGCTGCAGACTGATGCTGCCTGGTCATCTCAGAGGCCCCTGGACCATCATGGACGCCGAGCTTTGGGTGGCTCTTACAGTGGAGGGTAAGTCCATCCCCTTCTTAATCAACAGGGGGACCACTCACCCCATGCTGCCTTCTTTTCAAGGGCCTGTCTCCTTGGCCTCCATAACTGTTGTGGGAATTGATGGCAAGGCCTCCAGGCCTCTCAAAGCTCCCTAGGTCTGCTGTCAATTAGGCCGGCACTCCTTTCCACATTCTTTCCTAATCATCCCCACTTGTCCAGTTCCCCTGTTAGGCCAAAGCATCCTAGCAAAATTGTGTGCCTCCTTAACTATTCCGGGGCCACAGCCATATCTCATTGCTGCCCTCCCCAAACCCGTACCTCCCTCAATAGCACCCCTTATGTTCCCCAACCTTAACCCTAGGGTGTGGAACACCAGCTTCCCATCTGTTGCTACAAGTCACTCACCCCTCATCATCCCATTAAAACCTAACCACCCTTACCCTGCCCAGCCCCAATACCCCATCCCACAACGGGCTTTAAAAGCCTGTTTTAAAACCCATCTATTGCAACATGGCCTTTTAATTCACCCTCCTGCTTCTTCAGCATCTATACTCAAAGGGATATCATGTAACCCCCTCCAAAGCCCAAATTTCTTCCCCATCTGTTACAATCTTTCACCAGCATACACATACTCTCCCTGCCAGCCATATTCAGATAATTTCCCAAACCCCAACCCCATCCACCAAACAATAGCTTCTCTCCTTCCTTGGTGGGGTTGCTACTTTCACCTCTGGATACCAGGTTTTGCTATTCCAACTAAGCCATTATATAAACTCACTAAAAAAAAAAAAAAAGTATCCAACCCTATTAATCCTAAATCATTTCCTCACTCCTCCTTTTGCTCCTTAAAGACAGCTCTAAAAACTGCTCCCTCCCTAGCTCTCCCCAGCTTGTCTCAACCCTTTTCATTATATACTGCAAAAATCCAGGGCTGTGCGGTCAGGAATCTTACACAGGAGCCAGGCCCACACCTGTAGCCTTTTTATCCAAACAACTTAACCTCACAGTCCTGGGCTGGCCCTCATGACAAAGTGCAGCAGCAGCTGCCACCCTAATACTCTTAAAATCCCTCAAAATCACAGGCTATGCCGCATTTACCCTCTAGCTCTCACAACCTCCAAAGTTTTCCCTTTACACCTCACACACTTACTTTCAGCCCTTCGCCTTCTCCAGCTTCATGCAATTGCCCCTGCTACTTAAACCACACCTCTAAAAGTCTGTTTCTATTCTTTTCTGTCCAACTGTGCTCAAATTCACTGCATTCATTTACTTTTACATGCCCTGCATTTGTTTAAGTTGCCGGTTTACACTTTTCCTCCAGGTAATTACAGCTAATATTTCACTCCTGTTCTCTGCTAATACCCAATCTTGTTAATAAAAGTGAGTGGTTGCTTATAAATGCCACATGCTTCCTCATGCACCATGAAAGCAAAAGCCCTCCCTCCCCACAGTTACCCTACCAAGCCCTGCTACAAAGTTTAACAGCCCTTGCTGGTTCCCTTGGCATTCGGGTCCAAAGCTCCAGAATAATGTTGTTTTTATGTAAACCAGCCTGGCCTCGTGTATAATGCATCAATAAATTAAGAAACAGAGCCCAAAATCTCACTAATGGGACAAATGGTTATTCTGGACCTGGCTGGACTGGTGGGACACTGTCTAACTGGAAGTCGTGGCTTCTTCCAATCCTTAGTTCTCTCATACTGTCTCTCTCCTTCTCTTATTTAAACCCTGTGTTTTTCCAATTAATCTCCCAATTCCTACAAAATCGTATACAAGCTATAACCAGTCAATAGGACAGATGCTTCTTCTAACAACCCCGCAATGTCACCCCTTTCCCCAAAATCTCACAGCAGTCTAAATTCTTTCCCATTTTTAGGTTTCCACACCACCCCCAATCTTACTCAAAGAAGCCTTGAGAAACATTGCCCCCACCCCATGAAACCTGTTATCACCCCCTCTTCTCTAATTCTTTCTCTCTATATATAAAAAGACAGGTATATCAGGCCTCCACGTGGAAGCCCGGAACCAGAAAGTCTAAAGTACTGCCTGCCTCAGCTGATCACCCCCCAACCTCCACCTGTGTTGACCATGATCCCTGAACGCCCAGTGGAGCTTCCCTAGGACATAGCTTCCCCTCACCCCACCCTGCCATCTTAACTCATATTATGATAATGTGAATACTCCTCACCCCACTCTACCATCTTAACTACTCTTACCCCACCCACCATTGTAACTGAACTGATGGTAATGTATACTCCTTGCCCCTACCCCCACCACTATAACTGATCTTACTCTGTAACTTTCAACTGCCCATCCCAAACCTATAAAACCAACTCCTATCCCACTGCCCTTTGCTAACACCTTTTTGGTCTTAGCCCACCTGCACCCAGGTGAATAAACGGCCATGTTGCTCACACGAAGCCTGTTTGGTGGGGGGGGGGTCTCTTCATTCAAAGTGCCCGTTTTTAACACTTAGGTTAATTTTTAAAGTAGGATTTAAGAGGAAAAGAAAAAATGTATGTGTTCAGTCTATCTTATGTACTTCAAATCTCTTATCCTTTTGTGTAACTTGTAAAATTTCATTTTTTATGTATCAAATATTTTGGTATGTGAAGGGAGATGAGGATACAGGCTGAATCTCACCCTCTACAGAGCTAGCTAAAGCACACATGGAACATTGTTTAGTAGAGATCATATACTAGTATATACAGCAAGTCCTGATAAACTGAAAATGATTAAAATCATACAATCTATGTTCTGTAACCACAATGGAATCAAATTATAAATCAATAACAGAAGTTTAGGGAATTAAGCAATATACTTTTAAATAATCATGTGAAAGGATAAATGACAAAGAAAAATTTTAAATATATTAAACTGAGTAAACATGAATACACAATATGTCAAAATTTATGGGATGTAGCTAAGGCAGGCTTAGAGGAAAATTTATAGCTTTATATGTGTTAGGGACAAGAAAACCCCCTCTACTCAGGCTGACCCCTTTCCCCAACCTGGATTGCTCTGAAGGCTGCCAGACATGCTGCAATTAAGCAAAACCTGATTGCAGCCATCCGGGCAACTTGAGGGAGAACAGAGGAAACATAGGTTGGTTATCCATACTTGCAAATTTCTGTTTGACACATATCTGTAAAAAATACCTCCTGGTTTCTCTTTTTTAAAGACTACCACCACAAAAGTCACAGGATAATGTATTGTAGGTCTGTTACAAGTTAACAAACTATCTCTGTGCTTGTTACCAGTGAATAGATTACCTCAGTCCTAAAAAATTCCCTTATGCCCCCCTCATCTCATATAAGCCACTCATTTTGTAAGCTCAGGGCTGCCTCTTCTGATTGTTATGGAGCAGTTCAGCAGGTTAATAAAATTTGCTTGCCTGACTTTGGGTGTATTCTCCATTCTCTCAGCTACCCTTCCAATATGCTAATATTAAAAAGGAAGAAAAATAAGTTTTCATCTTAAGAAGCTAGAAAAAGAAGCCGGGTGTGGTGGCTCATGCCTGTAATCCCAGAAATTTGGGAGGCCAAAGTGGGCAGATTGCCTAAGGTCAGGAGTTCAAGATTAGCCTGGCCAACATGGTGAAACTTCATCTCTACTAAAAATACAAACGTTAGCTGGGCATGGTGGCAGATGCCTGTAATCCCAGCTGCTTGGGTGGCTGAAGCAGGAGAATCACTTGAACTTGGGTGGTGGAGGTTGCAGTGAGCTGAGATCATACCACTGCATTCCAGCCTGGGTGACAGAGCAAGATTATGTCTCAAAAAAAAAAAACAAAAAAAAACTAGAAAAAGAAAAGAAAATCCACAGTATATAGAAGGAGGGAAATAATACAGTTTAGAGTAGAAACATACGAAATAGAAATCAGGAAAACAATAGAAAAAATTACCTAAGTCAGGAATGAGAAAGCAGACACGCTATAGAACCAGTAGAAATTAAAAGGATGGTCAGGCACAGTGGTTCATGCCTGTAACCCCAGCAGTTTGGGAGGCTAAGGTGGGAGTATCACTTGAGACCAGGAGTTTGACCAGCCTGGGCAACATAACATAAAATTTTGTCTCTACAAAAATTTTGTTTCAAAAGTCTGTGGGATTTTTTTCAATAGAAAAAAGTAAATTCAACACCCTTTAGTGATAGAAACTTCCAACAAACCAGGACTAAAAGGGAACTTAAATTGATGAATGGCATTTATAAAATACCTATAGCTAACATGAGACTTAATGGCAAAAGGTTGGATGTTTTCACCCTAAAATCCATGTTAGATAGAATCTAGATACATAGTGAGCTTGGAGAGTTGGACAAGAAAATCAAGAAACAAGAAGAGATAGTCCTAAAAAGAAATCACTTTGATGGATACTTTCCTGAAAAGGTGAACACTGGCACAAATACAAAAGGTAGCAGAGCCCTTGGGTGGTTCCTGAACCCTACAACAGAAACAATGTTGTTTAACTTTTTTTTTTTTTTTTTTTTTTTTTTTTTTTTTTTTTTTTTTTTTTTTTTTTTTTTTTTTTTTTTTTTTTTTTTTTTTTTTTTTTTTTTTTTTTTTTTTTTTTTTTTTTTTTAAAGGCTAGTCAAGTGAAGCAGTGGGAGTGGAGAAGGAACAAAGAAATCTGTAACTGGTTGTGATCAATTAGTTGTAAACACTACTGCACTCGGACCAGCCTGAACTGTTTGATAGTCCATCTTGTTCATTGTCTTAAGTCAACTATTATTGTAGGGAACATTGGAGTTACCCTTAACTAATCTCTAAATTTTAGTTTCAATCCTACGGCTAACACCACTACACCAACAGTTACTTTTTAAAATCTAACTGTCCAAGAGACCTGTACAGTGGCAATGATGGTGGCTGACATTTACAGAGTGCTTACAATGTACAGGCCCTGTTCTATGTTCTTTAAATGTATTAATTAAATTGCTACAATAGCCATGAAAGTAGTCACTATTATTTCCCTCCATATTCCAGATGGGAAGACTAAGGCATGGAGTTAGTAAGTAATTTGTCAATAGTGAATCAGCTAATAAGCAGCAAAGCTAGGATTCAAATCCAGTGATTATCCTCCCGGAGCCTATGTACTTTGCCTTTATGTAATCCTGCCCCTCAAAGCTCAGCTGTTCAGTATGAAAACTATAGCCAGGGCTCCATAATTCTTTGGTCAGAGGTTTTGCACCTTTGTAGAAAAGAAGCTTGGGCTTGGGAAATCTAAGAACTGTGGTTAAAAACATCCCTCTTGTTTCCTTGGCAGCAAGGAGGACTGTATATATGTGTGTTTGTTTTTGTGTTTTTTAATTTTTTTTCTGCTGATTGCATAAGTGTTTTTAAATTGTGTAATGAAAGTGGTCAGCTCCAGTGAGCCCGCTCCCATGTAGGGGGAGATCTCTGAGTGATGAGTTGTCTCAGAGAATCCAATACTCAAGAGGATCCATCAGGGCCAGGCACT
Organism: Cebus imitator; assembly: GCF_001604975.1. Lineage (NCBI taxonomy): Eukaryota > Metazoa > Chordata > Mammalia > Primates > Cebidae > Cebus > Cebus imitator. The sequence goes on along the minus strand of NW_016107509.1, from coordinate 3,712,562 downwards.
GTGGCTTATGCCTATAATCCCAACACTTTTGGGAGGCCAAGGCAGGATCATTACTTGAGGCCAGAAGTTCGAGACCAGCCTGGGCAACATGTCAATGCCCTGTCTGGACAAAACAGAAAAAAACTGGCTGGGTGCAGTGGCTCACACCTGTAATCCCAGCACTTTGGAAGACTGAGGCATGCAGATCACCTGAAGTCAGGAGTTCGAGATCAGCCTGGCCAACATGGTGAAACCCCATCTCTACTAAAAATACAAAAATTAGCTAGGTGTGGTGGCAGGTGTCTGTAATCCCAGCTACTAGGGTGGCTGAGGTAGGAGAATTATTTGAACCTGGGGGCAGAAGTTGCAGTGAGCCGAGATCATGCCACTTCACTCCACTCTAGGCAGAGCAAAACTCTGTCTCAAAACAGACAAACAAACAAAAAAAACACACAAAAAAATTATCTGGGCATGGTGGTGCATGCCTGTAGTACCAGCTACTCAGGAGGCTGAAGTGGGAGGATCACTTCAGCTCAGGAGGTGGAGGCTGCAGTGACCCACGGTAGTGCCATTGCACTGCAGTCTGCTTGGCAGAGTGAGACTCTACCTCAAAAAAGAAAAGGAAAGGGGAAAAAAGAGTATCCTTCAGACTAACCAAGTTAGTAAAGACAGGATTAGAGCAAGAGTAGTATTTTCAGCGGTCAGGGCCACGAAGACTAGCTGGACTGCCAGTGCTGAATATCACTGCCTTGGGATTGAGGGTAGATCCCTTGCAGAGCAAAGAGGAATTTTTTTGGTTGTTTGTTTTTGTTTTGTTTTAATTTATTTAGGAAGAAGAACAAAGCTGGGCCCAGAGAGTCAGGGGTCTATTTGAAGGAAAATCAGTGGAGTTTCAACCTGGGAATGACAGATAATCTGAAGGCTAATCCCAGAGAATAAACACAGAACCCATTTCCAAAAGGACCCAAACATTTTTCCTGAGATTCCACCAGAGATGATTTGTTTAAAGTAACATTGGACCAGATATCCAAGGAGCTCAGTCTAGCCTCCACCCTGTCAGACCAGACAGTGTGGAGACCAGAAAGAATTGGAGCTGTGTACTTTACAAACTGCCAATCCAACCAGGTTATCACTAGACCTTGGTGAGATTAGGATAAAAGAAAAAAAAATCTGGGTTTTGTAAACCTATCCATTTCTATGCTCTTATATTTTCTTTCTTTTCCTTCAGTTTATTTATTTTGGGGTTTGTTTTTCTCTTTCAATTATAACCAAGTCCCAGATGAGCCAAAAGGAAAACTGATTTCCTACACCTACATTGGGATAAATAATGGAAATGCTCCAGAAGCAGATAAGGTGGGTGAGAGCCAGAGAATCTGAGGCTGGGAGAAGAGTGAGGAAGTAGGATGGGGCAGGGTTCTGAACAGCAGGGCACACTAATACCTTCCTTCCCAGATATTCTTACCTTATCTTTATGCTTTTCCTTGAAGTTTGTGCTTGCACAGTGGCCTTGGGCACAAGGTGAAAGAGGTTTTGTGACTTCCCATTGTCAGGGCAAGAGGAACAAATAAAGGATTGCCTCTATGGAATTGTGGAATGTTTGTTATCCCAAAGAAAAGCGTTTGTCTTCTCTCACAGGGGAAATCCTGTCATTTTATCTTAGCACTTCTCCTGTAATAAGTAGTCTCCACTGCCTTTAATATAAGGGAAAACCAGGAGTGCAGGACCTAACCAGGGTACTCATCCAGGGCTTAAGTTCAAAGTCAACTCCTACAACTGCTCAGACCATTAAAATGACCTTAACACTAAACTCTCTTTCCCTATCCCTACCAGGTTCCTGCCCTGTCCTTTCCTCCTTCACCCTTTCCACAGAACAGAATATTGAAGCCTACAGCCTTGAGTAGAGCAACAGAGGTCAACACCGGAGATGAGAAATGAACTCACAGGCTGATTGTGCAGGGAACCTCCAGTACATCCAAGAGTTTTGAGGAAGCCAGGAAAGGCCTGTGCAAGCAGTCAGCCTCCTCCAGCTCATTCTATCTTGCTGACAGAAAGTGCCTGGATGCCCTTATGGGACACCCAGTTGCTTTCACCATGATGGCCAGGCTGGTCATGAACTCCTGACCTCAGGTGATTCATCCACCTCAGCCTCCCAAAGTGCTGGGATTACAGGCAGGAGTCATCACACCTGGCCCTGTCTTTCCCTTCTTTCTTTTCTGTTTCTGATGCTTACCTTCCAGCATAGCATTCCAAAGCGAATTTAAGAAGTAAATGTAGGCTTTATGTCTTCGTCTTTTTATTTTGACTGGTCTCCTTTGCAGTCCTGTCTATGCTATACTCACACACCTACCAAAAGAAAGCACACTCGTAAGTTTATATGAGATAATGTCTGAGTTGATGTTACCTTTGTTTCATTAACCTGCAGTTGTAAAAAATACACTTTAAAAGGTTTAGAGTCCAAATGACAAAATAGTTCCCAGTGCTACAAAAGACCAAACTGAAGGAATATGTAATTAACATGAAAGAAGAATTTTTGGCAAACAAATATTTTAGCTTCTGTAGTATAGAAGTTAAATAGTGTGGCCAGGTTTGGAGGCTCACACCTGTAATCCTAGGACTTTGGGAGGCCAAGGCATGAGGATCACCTGAGGTCAGGAGTTCAAGACCAGCCTGGCCAACATGTTGAAACCCTCTACTAAGATACAAAAATTAGCTGGGCACGATGGTGAGTGCCTGTAATCCCAGCTACCCAAGAGGCTGAGATGGGAGAATCACTTGAACCCTGGAGACAGTGGTTGTAGTGAGCTGAGATTGCCCCACTGCACTCCAGCCTGAGCAGCTGAGTGAGGCTCTGTCTTAAAAAAAAGTGTGAAGAAGACGGAAAGACACAGCGAAATCTTTATCTCTAGAAGAACAAAACCAGCACAGGAATGTATTCTTAAATAAAATCAGGTCTTTAAGGTTCTATAATTTTGTAACACTATTATTAGCACTGTCTGCTGGAGTTAGCTTATATTTTACCAAATATGACTCCGTTTAAATTATAGAAAATTTCTTACTTTAATACAATCTAGAAGGATTTATTGTTAAATTAGAGAAGATGGCTACCCCAAAGATAACTGTAGGTGATTGCATAATTTTTCCTAAGGCAATATAATTCTACACATTTCCTCAATTTACAAATAGTGGTAATTTACTAATCACATAGGAACCTTAAACATTTCATTAAATGCATGTTTAATAAACAAATGAGTTGTTTCAGACAAGCAAAGAGAGACTTTTAAGCTTCAGACTTTTGATAAATGACAGAAGCCCACTAACTGCCGAGGACCAGTCTGACAGGAATTGGCAACAAAAACACACTGAACAATGAGGGGCCATTATCTTAAAGTTCACAGAAGAACAGCTTGGCATTTAGCCAGATGTATAATCAGTCTATTTTAGTGTTTATCACACAAACCAATGGATTTTTCCAAGTAATAGTAAATTAGGTGTGGCTCTTTTCTTTCTTTTTTTTTGGAAAGGATTTCCTGACAATCTGTCTAGAAGTTATAATAATATCTTTGTATATTTTCACAAAATGGGACATTATGCACCTATGATAAACAATGGTTCTTTGGTATCAGCTTTTGGATTTGAGGGTGTTTGGGGAATTTTATTTTTGGTGCTTCTCTTTGACTTTGTTAGTCTGTATCAAAGCTGACTTTACCTTAGTCCAAATCTCCTAAAATACATGCTTGTGTTGCTGCACTATATTAAATAAGGAGAGACACATTGCCCATACAGCAGCCTGGTATCCACTCATTCAAAGGAGAGGAGCAGAGGCAACCTGATTCCCAAACATCATCTACAATGTAACTCAACACTTATACATATATATCTTTGTAACCAAATATGTGTATTTATTAGCATATGGCAGCAATTGCTGCTTCATTAGCATACCTTTAATTTTAACTGCCTTGTCATTATAAATAAAATCTAAATTGTTAGTTGTGAAGAGAAAATAGTTCTCAAGTTCAAATCATTTAGGGTTTTGTTAGTAAGCCGTCATAAAGAAGTCAAGCATTTGTGGATGGGCGTGGTGGCTCACACCTGTAATCCCAGCCCTTTAGGAGGCCGAGGTGGGTGGATCACCTGAGTGAGGAGTTCAAGACCAGCCTGACCAACATGGAGAAACCTGTCTCTACTAAAAAATACACAATTAGCGGGGTGTGGTGGCACATGCCTGTAATCCCAGCTACTTGAGAGGCTGAGGCAGGAGAATCGCTTGAACCTGGGAGGTGGATGTTGTGGTGAGCCAAGAGTGTACCACTCCACTCCAGCCTGGGCAACAAGAGTGAAACTCTGTCTCAAAAAAAAAAAAAAAAAAAAAAAAATTCAAGCATTTTTTTTTAAATATAAATAGGTACATTCTTAATTTTTAATAATTGGAGACATTATATATCCATTAATACATTTTCAAGCAAAATTAAAACATGACTTGCTCTTGTATGAATTTGTTGCAAATTTAAAAATTATATTAAAATAATTGCTCAAATTTTAAATAATGTTTAAAATGTTCAAAAATCCAGTATCTATTAAGAAAAACTCTTAGCAAAACATGAATAATAGGGAATGCCCTCAATCTGATGAAGGGCACTACTAATGTTTGAATGTTTTTGTCCCTACCAAAATTCATGTTAAAACTGAATCCCGCCGGGTGCAGTGGCTCACGCCTGTAATCCTAGCACTTTGGGAGGCCGAGGTGGGTAGATCACCCGAGGTCAGGAGTTCAAGACCAGCCCGGCCATCATGGTGAAATCCCATCTTAAAAAAAAAACGAAAAACAAAAAACAATCCCAACACACCAGTATTTGAAGGTGTGGCTCTTGGGAGGCGATTGAATTATGAGGACTCCACCCTCATGAATGAGATTGGCTGCCCTTATAAAAGGGCTTATCTGAGTTTGCCCCCCGTTTTTTTTTTTAATTATTTTTTTTTTTTTAAAGATGGGGTTTCACCACGATGGCCAGGCTGGTTTTGAACTCCTGACCTCAGGTGATCCACCCACCTCGGCCTCCCAAAGTACTAGGATTACAGGCGTGAGCCACCGTGCCCAGCCAAATTTACCCCTTTTTGCCTTCTAACTTCTGTCATGTGAGGACACAGCATTCCTCCTCACCAGAGGATGCCGAGTTCGCAGTGCCACCAGATGCCAGAACCTTAATCTTGTACTTCCCAGCCTCCAGAACTGTAAGAAAATACATTTCTGAGCTGGACACAGTGGCTTACGCCTGTAATCCCAGCATTCTGGGAGACTGAAGTGGGTGGATCTACTGAGGTCAGGAGTTTGAGACCAGCCTGGCCAACATGGCAAAACCCCATTTCTACTAAAATTACAAAAACTAGCCAGGCATGGTGGCCCACACCTATAATTCAAGCTATTCAGGAAGCTGAGACAGGAGAATTCCTTAAACTGGGGAGGTGGAGGTTGCAGTGAGCCAGCAACATACCACTGCACACCAGCCTGGGTGACAGAACAACACTTCATCTCAAAAAAAAAGAAAATACATTTCCGATTTCTGTTTTTTTACATATTACCCAGTCTCAGGTATTTTGTTATAGAAGTACAAAAGGTACTAAGGCACCTTGGAAAACCTGCAGCTAACTTCATATTTAATGGTAAAGACCTAATGATTTTCCCCTGATGTTGGGAATGAACAAAGGATATCCATTCTTACTACCTCTATTTGAGATTGTACTTGATATCTTAGGCTGTGCAGCAAAGTGAGAAAATGAAATAAAAGACATACAGATTGGAAAGAAAGAAGCAAAACTGTCTTTATTTGCAGATAATATGATCACCTAAAGAATATCCTATGGAATTATATATAGAAAAAGCTACTAGGGCTAATAACTGAGTTTAGTGATGCTGTAGAATACAAGGTCAATATACAAATATCAATTATATTCCTACATACTAGTGATGAACAAACTAAACTTGATGATTTAGAAAGCACTACCCTTTACAATAACGTGAAAATAGAAAATAATAAGGGATAAACTTTGAAAACGACAACATTGCTGAGAAAAATTAGAGAAGACATAGTAATGGAGACCTGCAGCATGTTAATGAATTAGAAGACTCAATAGGGTTCAAATATCAGGTCTTCCCAATTGACCTATAAATTCATAAAATCCCAATAGAAATCTTAGCATGTTTTTTTTTTTCTGTAGTTATTTAAAAGCTGATTCCAAAATTCATATAAAAATGCGAAGTACCTGGAATAGTCAAAACACATTTGGAAGAACAGTTGATAGACACATACTATCTGGTTTCAAAATGATAATATTCAAAATTATTATAAATCTACAGTATCAAAGGTGTGGGGAATTGATATAAACGAGACATTTAGTTCAGAAGAAAGGAAGATGGAGTCTAGAAATAGACCCAACTGGTTTTCTACAAATGTACCAAGTCAGTTAAAAGGGGGAAAAATATTTTTAATAAATGTTGCCAGAAAAATTAGTCAATACCCACCTCCCATGATTCTCAACACTTGATTCACATGATATGCAAAAAATTAATGTGAAATGCATTACAGGCGGGGTGTGGTGGCTCGTACCTGTAATCCCAACACTTTGGGAGGCCAAAGTGGGTGGATCACAAGGTCAGGAGTTAGAGACCAGCTTGGCCAACATGGTGAAATCTCATCTCTACCAAAAATACAAAAATTATCTAGATGTGGTGGTGTGCACCTGTAATCTTCAACCTGGGGGCAGAGGTTACAGTGAGCTGAGATTGTGCCACTGCACTCCAGCCTATGTGACAGAGGGAGACTCCATTTCAAAAAAAAAAAAGCAAAATGCATTACACACCTCATTGTAGAAGTCAAAACTATTAGATCTAGAAGAAATATATAAGAGAAAAAAGGTGTTGGCGTTTTTGTTTTTAAACAAGGTCTTACTCTGTTGCAGGTTGGAGTGCAGTAGCGAGATCTAGGCTCACTGCAACTGCCACCTCTCGGGCTGAAGTGATTGTCCCACATCAGCCTGTTGAGTAGCTGGGACTACAGGCACATGCCACCACCCCGGGCTAATTTTTGTATTTTTTGTAGAGACAAGATTTCTCCATGGTGCCCAGGCTGGTCTCAAGCTCCTGGGTGCCTGGTGACAGAGCAACACTGTCTCAAAAAAAATAAAACAATTAATTTTTTTTGAGACCAAGCTTTGCTCTTGTTGCCCAGGCTGGAGTGAAATGGCTTGATCTCAGCTCACAGCAACCTCTGCCTCCCAGTTTCAAGCAATTCTCCTGCCTCAGCCTCCCGAATAGCTGGGATTACAGGCATGCACCACCACGCCTGGCTAATTTTGTATTTTTAGTAGAGATGGGGTTTCTTCATGTTGATCAGCCTGATCTAGAGCTCCCGACCCCAGGTGATCTGCCCACCTTGGCCTCCATGAGCCACCATGCCCTGCCCACCTCAGCCTCTTGAGTAGCTAGGACTAAGACACATGCCACCACACCTGACAAATTTTTGTATTTTCAGTAAAGACAGGGTTTCACCATGTTGGGCAGGCTGGTCTTGAAATCCTAGGTGTGATCTCAAGTGATCCAGCCACCTTGACCTTCCAAAGTGCTGAGATTACAGGTGTCAGCTACCACACCTGGCCTGTATCTTGATTTTAATTTAACAGTGCATTATAAACGTTTTTACATGTAATGACATAATTTTTTAATGCAATATTTCTTTTGCATAAGAAACATTACATTGTTTATTATATACATTATTATATTATGGTATACATTGTATAACTATTTAACTCTTTTTTAGTATGTTCTCAAGTTTTCACGATTATATATAATGCTATGTTGAATATCTTTGTATGTTTGTGTTAACCCATGGTCTTAGTTTTTAGTTCTGATTCTAAGAAATTGATAAATGACCAAAGTGTATATATATATTTAATACTCCTGACACATAATGCTAAATTGGTTTTTAGGAATTTTGTACCAATTTACACTCCTATTGAGAGTATATAAGACAGTCTGCTAGGCTGGGCGCAGTGGCTCACTCCTGTAATCCCAGCACTTTGGGAGGCCAAGATGGGTGGATCACCTAGGTCAGGAGTTGGAGACCAGCCTGACCAACATGGTGAAGCCCCATCTCTAAAAAA
>NW_016107509.1:3696088-3704094 GCF_001604975.1 Cebus imitator | reverse complement strand
TTTCACCATGTTGACCAGGATGGTCTCGATCTCTTGACCTCGTGATCCACCCGCCTCGGCCTCCCAAAGTGCTGGGATTACAGGCTTGAGCCACCGCGCCCGGCCATCACAGCATTACTTTTATGAGATGAGTAGTGTCATATTCATTAACATTGTATTAAACTGCAAGCCATATATTTCTTACTCTAAAAAGCATGTTAATAATTTTCTTTTTCTTTTGCTAATATAGAAATTGTCTGCCATAGTCTTTGATTCTAATATACAAACAGGTAAAAATTTTGTAAAACTTTTAAAGCATAGCTTGTGAAATAATGAATTCACTTTTTTTTTTTTTTTTAGCTTAATGTTTTATTATAGGTTTTTGGTAGAAATTGTCACCTGGTGAAAAATGGTGACCTCTTAGCAATATGGTTTGGCTGTATCCCTAAATCTCATCTTGAACTGTATTCCCCCCATAATCCCCATGTCTTGTGGAAGAGACCCTGTGGGAGGTAACTGAATCATGAGGATGGTTACCCCCATACTGCTGTTCTCATGATAATGACTGAGTTCTCACAAGATCTGATGGTTGTAGAAGGGGCTTTCCCCACTTTTGCCCAGCACTTCTCCTTTCTGCCATCATATGAAGAAAGATGTGTGTGCTTCCACTTATGCCATGATCGTAAGTTTCCTGAGGCCTCCCCAGCAATGAGGAGCTGTAAATCAATTAAACCTCTTTTCTTTATGTTACCCAGTCTCGGGTATTTCTTCATAGCAGTGTGAGAACCGACTAATACACTAAGCTACAAATATCAAGTATAATTTTACAGACTACGAATAATTAAAACTATAAGGAATAATTCTAGGGCCTACAGTCAAAGTAGATTTTCTGGTTTCTAATTGTTGTGTTATGCCCTGGAAAAAAAAAAAAAAAACAAGAAACAGGTCAAGTGCATTTTTATTTTTGTGCAATGTATAGTACAAAATACTGAGTCATCGGGTCTTTTTTTTTTTTTTTTTTTTTTTTTTTGATGATTCTGACCTTTATCCAAGTGATTCATGTGTCCCTCCTAGGGTAGCACAAATGAATTATTTAGTCTCAGACAGTCTGTGATGCTAGAGGGCCCTTGGCCCTCAAGAGAATTCAGGCAGTGCCAAGGTCCATAGGCCCAATGTTAGATCAGCTTTCATTGGGATATTTGGAAAGAAAAATGGTTAAAAAGCAGACAAAGTTATACTATTTGAAGTCAAAGAATGAATAAATATACTTCGGATTAGGTCTACAAGAACTTGCTCAGAAAGAAATGATCTAAAATGTGATTTAGAAGTAAGCAATGTGTATATCCATTAGCAATTGCAGTACGTTATACAAATGTACTAAAATGAGGAAGAGTATATTGAAATCATATGTGCAAGTATCTTAACCCTGGTGGTTTCACAATGCCTGGTCCTTTGCAGGTCTTAACAAAAGTTTGCTGTGTGAACAAATGGTTGATAACATTTGTTTACATAGCAAACTTTTGTTATCCACCAAAGATAACAAATGGTTGTTATCTTGAAATCCAGAAAAAATGTAGAGAGTAAAAGAACTCTAACAAAGGGAGAGTTGGATTGGATATTACAGGATAACCTTAGATGACTATCTGTGTGAAGAATGAAGAAATGAATGTGAAGATGAGTAGTTTGAGTGACTTTTGAAATTTAAATAAATCACACTTTAACCTTTGTCAACTATTGGGGTTCGAAAATGATACCCCATGAAATACCACTGTTTAGCTCTTTGCCTAAAAAAAAAATAGGAAAATGATACCCCAAAATGTGGTGCTTTGGCATGCTGAACACTTTGAAATAACAGAAATTAGAAGGCCTCAGAAGCAGCTTTAGAAGCAGTCTCTGACCTTCTCCTGCCTTCCTGTCTCCCATGTTATTTCTCCAGCAAGGCAAGCCATAGAAATTCAATTCCCTTTCCCTGAGGCTGGTCAGAGAAACCAGAACACCTCTCCACCAAAGCCAGTCATAAAATCTGGAAAACTTCCTCTAACCTCCCACGACTTTCTGTGTAAGAGCTGGCCATAAAGATATTATCTGAACTACCTTGTCTGTCCTGTGTCCAGGAAGGATTTCTCCACAGGAAGGGCAAGAATGATCTGAACAGACAGGCCTTGCTGGTTGCAGAGTATATTGGTCAGCTATATCTAGGCCAGCCTCAGAACTGAACCACCCTTCAAAATCATTTCCATAGTGGGGGAAAAACACCTTTCAAAATCCAAAGTGATTTATACTTTATCTTTTTTGTGGTTTTATTTTGTTTTTGAGATGGAGTTTTGCTCTTGTCACCCAAACTGGAATGCAATGGCAAGATCTCACCTCACTGCAACCTTTGCCTCCCAGGTTCAAGCCATTCTCGTGCCTCAGCCTCTTGAGTAGCTGGGATTACAGGCATGTACCACCACACCTGGTTAATTTTGCATTTTAGTAGAGATGGGGTTTCACCATATTGGCTAGGCTGGTCTTGAACTCCTCACCTCGGATGACCTTGGCCTCCCAAAGTGCTGGGATTGCAGATGTGAGCCACTGCGTCCAGCCTATACCATACCTTTGGACCAAAAGACCCTTCCCTAATTGAAAATGTCACTCTTGTGTTTTCCTCGATGAATTTACTATTACACTTGCAATGTGTGTCCTGGAAGCCATCAAGTCTACAGTACAACTGACAATAAACCACCAAGGGATGAAGAGCATTGGGTGGCTACTGTCTCAATGCTTCAGTGCCATCTTGTTCACTGATTCACAGAATCAGGTCATTACACAGACCAGAGAAGGGTTCTTGAGACAGGGAACAGGGGCATAGCCCAGTGGCTTGAAAATGACTCCAGAGACTAATAATCGGACTGGGTCAAGGACCCAAGTAGATTTGCAAAAAAACTAGAGCTTGCTACCCTTTTTCACACATAGCTCCTAAATACCAGTAACAGCCAACTGTGACTCAGACAGTCCCCCCAAATTTAAATGTAATCATTACATTTATATACTAACTTATTTTATTAAAAGGCGTTCATATGTTGTTACTGTTTTTTATTTTATTTTATTTTGAGACAGGTCTTGCTATATGCAGGCTGGACTCAAACTCGTAGGCTCACGTGATCCTCACTCCTGAGCCTCCTGAGTAGCTGGGACTGCAAGAACATACCACCTTACCCAGCTCATTCAGTTACTAACTTACTGAATCTCAACTTGTATAAAGCAATTTATTTTGGAAGAACAGGCTTCCAAATTGTTTTAAGTAATGGTGATGTTTTAGGAAATAAGTGGCAGAGTCACAAAGTAAACAGGTCTACAGTACAACCTTGTCATTTCAATACAGTAACCATACCCAGATACTGTATTTCTCAAGTATTGCCAAATACAATATTTGAGGGATATCAGTGATTTCTTTGCACTTGATAAATGCATTATGTTGATACTCAGAGTTGAGTACATCAAATTGAGAACAGCAGATGGGTTGTAAATAACATTAAATGTGGAGTCAGAAAGCCTAGATTTTAGTCCCATATTAACTTCTTGGATGATTTTGTGCATTTATTCATTCATCCATCCACTTAACAAAGAGTTATCAGACATTTTATAATGCCCTGAGCACTGTAGTAAGTGCTAAAGCACACAAATAAAATGTATATTGTCCTTGCATTTATAAACTTGTATTCTATCGGAGAGGACAGACATCAATTTTTGAAAATCCAAGCATTAACAATGTAACTGCTATTTAGTGCTGCAAAGAAAAGTTACCTGAAGATTGTACCAGGGGAGTTAGCACAGACTTGAACTGTGATTTAGGTCTATAGGATAATTAGGTGTCAGCTAGGTGAATGGAGCTGCAGGAACCACATATGCAAAGTCCTAGTGGCTTGGGTGTGGAACCATTATATTCTAGGAGTTATAGAAGGCCAGAATGACTTGAGCTCAGAGAACAAGTGCAAACCAATGACCAGCAGTTGGAAGTCAACAAATGGGTCTGGAGAGTGAGGGAGATGGGAGGAGAGATGAGATCATTATAATTGTATTTCAATACATTAACTCCGGATGCAGTATTGAGAACCAATTGTAGGTGCAAGGATCGACATGACACCAGTTAGGAGATTATTGCTGGAGTCCAGAAAATATAACAGTTGTGTGGCTTGGTGGATATATATATAAAAAAAAAAAAAAAAAAAAAAAAAAAAAAAAAAAAAAAAAAAAAAATATAAAAAAAAAAAAAAAAAAAAAAAAAAAGAGGTAGGCAGAGGCAAGAGGATTAATAGAATTAAGTAATTAATAATAGCATTAAGTGGCTGGTCCGAGTGCAGTGGTGTTTACAACTAATTGATCACAACCAGTTACAGATTTCTTTGTTCCTTCTCCACTCCCACTGCTTCACTTGACTAGCCTTTAAAAAAAAATAATAATAATAAATAAAATAAAATAATAGCATTAAGTAATAAATTGGGTATAGGATGCATGAAGGAGCCAGGAGGTGTTAAGGATGAGATCTGGCTGGGCATGATGGCTCATGCCTGTAATCCAAGCACTTTGGAGGCCAAGGCAGATGGATCACCTGAGGTCGGGAGTTCAAGACCAGCCTGACCAACATGGTGAAAACTGCTCTTTAAAAGAAAAAAAGAAAGAAAAAGAAAAAAGGATGAGACCTGTATCTCTAACTGAGATAAAGAACAATGATAGATAACCAGATTTGAACAAGACAAACTCTGGAAGTCTTAATTTCTGTTTCTGCAAAGTATGAGTAAAACTTTATTTTGAAGTTCTGTCTAGTTCTAAAAGTGTATGCTTTCATTATATAGTCAATCATTTTTCAAAAATAAAGTGGCCTATCTTGAGTGGGAATTGCTTATAGGTAAATGTATTGCTTATTTATTGGTACATAAAAAAATTATCCCCAAACCTTAGTGACTTAAAACAACAAACATTCATTATCTCACAATTTCTGTGGGTCAGGAATTTTGGAGCAGCTTGGCTGAGTGGTTCTGATTCAGGGTTTCCTAGGGGGAGCATTCAGAATGTTGGCAGGGGCTGCAGGCATTTGAAAGCTTGTCTGAGTCCAGATCTAGCCACTTCCACATGGCTCACGTACACGGCTGTTTGCAGAAGGCCTCAAGTCCTTGCAGGTGGCAGGGGGCTTCCATTTCTCACCACATGGGAATCTCCACCGGCTCCTTGAATGTCCTTACAACATGGCATCCAGCTTGCCTCAAAGCAAGTGATCTCAGAAAAAGTTAACAAGGAGGAAGCAGCAGTGCCTTTGATGATCTGGTGTCAGAAGGCACAAGTCACATATCTTAGACTGGGTAATTTATAAATAACAGAAAATTACTTCTCACAATTCTGGAGGCTGGGAATTTCAAAATCCAGGTGCTGGCAGATTTCATGTCTGGTGAGGGCTGGCTCTCTTTGCTTCAAATATAGCACCTTGTTGCTATGTGTCCTCACATGGTAGAAGGGCGGAAGAGAGAAAAGGGGGAAACTCAAGGTGAAGGCTCTTTTATAAGTGCATTAATCCCATTCAAGAGTGATTTCGTTACCTTCTAAATCCCCCACTTCTTAATGCTACAATATTGGTGATTAATCTTCCACATTTGAATTTTGGGGGCACGCATTCAGACTATAGCACATACTGTCAATTCCATTTTATTCTATTTGTTAGAAGCAAGTCACTAAATCCAGCCCACACCTGGAGAGGGGAATCAGGCTCTATCATTTGACATGAGGAATATCAAATAATTTGTTGACATTTTAAAACCACCACAGAGGCCAGGCACAGTGGTTCACACCTATAATCCCAGCACTTTGGGAAGTCAAGGTGGGTGGGTCACCTGAAGTCAGGAGTTTGAGACTAGCCTGGCCAACAGGGTGAAACCCCATCTCTACTAAAAACTACAAAAAATTAGCTGGATGTGGTGGCGGATGCCTGTAATCCCAGCTACTTGGAAAGCTGAGGCAGGAGAAGTGCTTGAACCCAGGAGGTGGAGGTTGCAGTGAGTCGAGATCATGCCATTGCATTCCAGCCTGGGCAATAAGAGCAAAACTACATCTCAAAAAAAAAAAAAAAATCTTATACGCTTGACACTTCACAAAGTGCTGGGCAACTTTTCTTGATAGTAAATAACACCGTTAAATAAAACTAAAGTGTTATGAACTTCTAGAAAACAGCTGCCTAGAATACTTAGCGCCAACATTCTGGATGAATATTTATTCACTTATTTATTTATATTTGGATTTCTCTCTATCTCCGTAATGAGACAAGGGCAGTCAAAGAATGTACAAAGCTATTGAGTCATAAATTAGTAACTTTCTTTTTTTTTTTTTTTTTGAGACAAAGTCTTGCTCTGTCACCCAGGCTATAGTGCAGTGGCATGATCTTGGCTCATTGCAACCTCTGCCTCCTGAGTTTAAGGGATTCTCCAGCCTCAGCCTCCCGAGTAGCTGGGGCTGTAGATGTACATCACTATGCCTGGCTAATTTTTGTGTTTTTATTGGAGCCAGGGTTTCACCATGTTGTCCAGGCTAGTCTCTAACTCCTGACCTCAAGGGATCCACCCGGCTTGGCCTCCCAAAGTGCTGGGATTACAGGCATGAACCACCACACCGGCCATTAGTGGATGTTTGTATCTATAATTATAAAATACTATAATAATTATCTGTGCATACATGCCTTCTGCATATATTTACAATATATGCATATATATGTATCTGTGCATACATGCCTTCTGCATATATATTTATAATATATAATATACTTTTATTTATATATATTATATATATTTATAATATAAATAATATATATTATATATAATATACTTATATTTATAATATATTTATAATATTTTATAACATATATATTTATGATATATAATATACTTATAAATATATATGCAGAAGGCATGTATGCACAGATACATATATATCAGAAGGCATGTATGAGTATCTGTGCATACATAATGAGTATCTGTGCATACATAGCTTCTGATTACATATTGTAAAATAATGAATTCTGTAAATTACATATTGTTATGTATGAGAATCAATTTTTTTATGCAAATCAGAGTCAGAGCTGAATAATTTTACAGCTTGAAGAAAGCTTACAGATGGTCAAGTCCAACTTCCACATTTAATAGATGAAAAAACTTGAGTCCTCAATAAACAAACAAACAATTTTTTTCCCCCTGGAGTTCTCACTCAGTTTGTAGCAGAAAACCGCAGAGGGTCATATGGTAACAATGTTAGAGATAGGATTCAGTGGTTCTTTGAGATCTTGTTTTTTTCTAGTCCTGAAAATCTATGTTGTCTTCAAACAACATTCAGGAAAGGTACAATAGGCTTAACATTCTCCCTGTTTTAACAGTTTCCAAGTAAGTTACAATAGTAAGGAATAGTCCATTAGATCTTTCAAGGTCACTTAGTAACTTGTTTATAGGAATTGGGAATGAAGCCAAGGTTACAGATTCCTTGGTTTAGATTCTTTCCACTCATTTATTACTTACCTCTGAAATGTTATTGCCATTTATCACAAACTAAATTGGCTTTATTATATATGCAGAGAAGATTAAGTAATAGTTTTGTCTTTGTGGAAGACTAATATACTCATATCTGTGAACACATGATGAATTATGTACTTATGTAATTTGATCTTAGATAGGGAGAGAATAAATGCAGGAATAGACCTGTGATTTCCTGACTCTTAGTTTAGGTACATTAGCAATCAAACTTCTATTGACTGTACTGAAATTTTATAGCTTTTATCAGCAATTAAATTTGTATGACTTACTAGGCATACAAAGTAAATGATAAGATAGTTTTATTTACTTTGCCTATTTTTAACTGAGAGCCATTATATTGGTGAACACATTGTGAATATGTACTTAATTAAATGTGCAAGATAATGTGGATAGTATGAAATATCTTGATTTATAATTGAAAAATTCTCTTGCATTTCTTTTGTGTTCTTTCTTTCTTTTCTTTTCTTTTTTTTTTTTTTT
>NW_016107509.1:3680549-3696058 GCF_001604975.1 Cebus imitator | reverse complement strand
TTTTTTTTTTTGTGACAGGGTCTCCCTTTATTGCCCAGGCTGAAGTATAGTGATACAATCATAGCTTACTGTATCCCTGGGCTTGAGCAATCCTCCCACCTCAGACTCTTAAAGCGCTGGGATTACAGGTGTGAACCACCTCACCCAGCTTGCATGTATAGGTTTAAAAAAGTAGTTGTACTTTTGCATAATTACAGCTTTTTAAATATAGTGCGGGATGTGATGGCTCATGCCTGTAATGCCAGCACATTGCGAGGCAGAGGTGGGAGGATCGCTTGAAACCAGGAGGTTGAGGCTGCAGTGAACTATGATTGTGCCACTGCACTCTAGTCTGTGTGGCAGAGTGAGGCTTTGTCTCAAATAAAATAAAAGAGAAAAAAAGTGAATAATTTTTTTGATGAAAAAGCATTTTAGTATATTATGATGCTTTCAGGTAATTTAATACCTAATACTGTCGAAAAATTCTTGGCTTATACAAAGCTGTATTTTCCAAAGAAATAGTTGGAAATTAAAGGTCTGTTTTAGCATGGTATGTTATTTAACAAGCATTTATTGCATGTCTCCTTTGTCATCGTTTTTAATATTAATAGTTCATATATTTCCAGTTACTGAATATATATTTGTTTCTAGATTGTCCATAGATGTTTCAAATTCATCATGTTCCCAAACTGTCTAATTATCTTGATCTCTTAGTTCTACTTCTTTTATACTCCCATTTACCTTAATGGCACCTGGAAACCTTAAAATCATTTTCACATCTCATTTTCTCTTACCCCTCAAAGTCTATCTCCCAATCTTTGAATAGATTCTATTTTTCTCTTCATCCTTACAAACTCCCAAGTTCACACCCTCATCCTCTCTTGCTTGGGCCTTTATAGCAAAAGTCTATCTAAGGTAGACAGTTTTGATCTCACCATCTGCTCTCACTGTCACTGAACCAGGCAATCCGTGTGGCTGCCAAGTTACCTTACTAAAATAAAAATCAGATCACATTATTCCTCTTCTTAATACCTCTTATGGATGCATTCCTATTTCCTCAAGGATGAAGGACAAACTCTGCACTTCCTGAATGGATCTCAACTTACCTTTCTGAAGGCTCTGGTTATGTACATCCTCATATCTAAACCTCAACCCCATCTTCCTCCTCAGGCTCTAAAGCTGGTTGTCTTTCCTCTGCTTCCCCTCTTAGAGCAGCAGTCCCTAAACATGTTGGCTCCAGGGACTGGTTTCATGGAAGACAATTTTTCACAGAGTGGCAGGGGGGTAAGGGGTGCAGCAGGAGATGGTTTGGGGATGATTAAAATGATTCAAGCACATTACATTTATTACACACTTTATTTCTGTAATTATTACATTGTAATATATAATAAAATAATTATACAACTCACCATAATGTAGAATCAGTGGGAGCCCTGAGCTATTTTCCTGGAACTAGATGGTCCCATCTGGGGGTGATGGGAGACAGTGGCAGATCATCAGGCATTAGATTCTCATAAGGAGCACCCAACCTAGATCCCTCACATGTGCAGTTCACAATAGGGTTCATGCCTCTATGAGAATCTAATGCTGCACTGATCTGACAGGAGGGAGAGTAATGGGAGCCATGGGGAGTGGCAGTAAATACAGATGAAGCCTCACTCCCTCGGCAACCTCTCACCTCCTGCTCTGTGGCCCAGTTCCTAACAGACTACGGACAGGTACCAGTTCATGGTCCAGGGGCTGGGGACCCCTGAGTTAGAGAACTTCTACTGTCCCTCCCTCCACATGGTGTTGTCTTCTCTAGGCAGAGTGAGCTGCCCTCCTCTCTGTCTCCCTTGACACTAGGTGTCTATCTTTATTGTAGCTCCTATTGCACAGCTTGTTTGCTTTTCCCATTACTGAACCAAAGGGCAGGAACCAAGTCTTACTCAAACTAGCAAAGGGCCTGCAGGTCAATGTTTGTTCTAGATTAAAACAAAACAAAACAAAACTGTTATGCATAAACCATTCTTGTAAAAGTATTTTTTTTTTCCATCTTCAAGAAGTACTGTCATATGTGCTAGTGAGACAAATGCTTTGTTAACTATCACCAGAATTCCAGAATTCAGAATTGGCCGACATATTGCGGAGAAGTAGAGTAGGACTGAGCATAGAGGTATTAGTAACAGATTGGTTTGAGTGGGGTATTTTTTTTTTATTTTTGAGATAGGATCTTGCTCTGTCACCCAGGGTGGAGTGCAGTAGCTTCATCATGGCTCACTGAAGCTTCAACCTCCTGGTCTCACACAATCCTCCCACATCGCCTTCCTGAGTAGCTGGGGCTATAGGTGCATGCCACCCTGCCTGGCTTATTTGTGTATTTATTTATATAGAGACAGGGTTTCGCCATGTTGCCCACACTGGTCTCAAACTCCTGGGCACAAGTGATAGCCCACCTCAGTCTCTCAAAGTCCTGGGATTACAGGCATGAGAGCCACTGTGCCCAGCCGAGCATTTGTTAAGCGTATTATATGCTAGACTAGAAAATTTCTTGTAACTGCTGATTAATGTCATTTTTTTTCTTTAAAAAAATGTAGTTTAGCAAGTGTGTATGGTTTTTACCCCTTGAAATCTGAGGTGTTGGAATAAAAATAAGAAAGAAAATTGTTAATTAAATATCTAATATTTCATTTAAAAATTCACATATCTGATGTAAGAAACAAATCTGTTTCTGCACATTGTATAGATACTACAATCAATAGTAAACCTGACCCCTGACCATAAAATTCTGTTAGCTCAACTTAACACAATTATTCTCAGGAAAGAGTAGCTTTACTGCTTTTGTGTAATCGGCAATCCATATTGTAGTAAAACTCAACTTAGTAGGTTTTGGGGCTGGGTGCAGTGGCTCATACCTACAATCTCCACATTTTAGGAGGCCAAGGTGGGCGGATCATGAGGTCAGGAGTTCGAGACCAGCCTGGCCAATATGGCGAAACACTGTGTCTACTAAAAACACAAAAAAATTAGCCAGGTGTGGCAGTGCACACCTGTGGTCCCAGCAAAGGCAGGAGAATTGCTTGAACTGGGAGGCAGAGGTTGTAGTGAGCTGAGATTGTGCCACTACACTCCAGCCTAGGCAACAAAGCAAGACTATGTCTCAAAAAAAAAAAAAAAAAAAAAAAAAAAAAAAAAAAAAAAAAAAAAAAAAAAAAAAAAAAAAAGAATAGAAAAGAAGGTTTGGTTTGGTTTTGTTTTTGGTCTTTTTGGAGCCTTTCTTTGTTGTCCAGGCTTGAGTGCAGTGGCCTGATCATGGCTCACTGCAGCCTTGACTTATTGGGCTCAAGCGATCCTTCCACTTCAGTCTCTCAAGTGGCTTAGACCACAGGTGTACGCCATCATGCTTGGACAATTTTTTTTTTTTTTTTTTTAGAGATGGGGTCTCACTATGTTGCCCAGGCTGGTCTTGAACTTCTGGGCTTGAGCAATCCTCTTACCTCCCAAAGTGCTAGGATTATAGGTGTGAGCCACCATACCCAGTTTTCATGTTTTTAATTTTTGCATTTTATAAATAATATTGTGCATTTGTGAATAAAGCTTTTGCTCTATTTCAGAATTTCCTTCAGAAAGAATCTCAGATATATATGTGATTAGGGTTCCAAGAATTATGAACATTCTTTCTTTTGAAACAGGGTCTCACTCTTTTGCCCAGGCTGCAGTGCAGTGGTGCTATCATGTTACTGGAAAAAAGTCCAGATCCCAAGAGAGGGTTCTTGGATCTCATGCAAGAAAGAATTCAAGCTGAATCCATAAAATGAAACCAAGTTTATTAGAAAAGTAAAGGAATTGGCAGGGGATGGTGGCTCATGTCTATAATCCTAGCACTCTGGGAGGCTTGAGGTGGGTGGATGACCTGAGGTTGGGAGTTAGACCAGTCTGGCCAACATGGTAAAACCCCATACAAAATTTTTTTTTTTTTTTTAGTCTTTACTAAAAATACAATAAAATTAGGTGGGCATGGTCTCAGATGCCTATAATCCCAGCTACTCGGGAGGCTGAGGCAGGAGAATTAAGCTCTTGAGTCCAGGAGGTGGAGGTTGCAGTGAGCTGAGATCGGGCCACTGCACTCCAACCTGGGCAACAGAGTAAGTCTCTCTAACAAAAAGAAAGAAAGAAAGAAAAATAAAGGTAAAGAAATAAAAGAATGATGTAGAGCAGCAGCTTGGGCTGCTGAACTAAGAATATCTATAGTTATTTATTGATAATATGCTAAACGACGGTTTGGTTATTCATGAATTATTCATGAGCTTTCTGGGAAAGGGGTGGGCAATTCCCGGAACTGAGTGTTCCTCCCTCTTTTAAACCATATAGGGTAACTTCCTGATGTTGCCATGGCATCTGTAAACTGTCATGGAGCTGGTGAGAGTGTCTTTTAGCATGCTAATGTATTAATTAGCATATAATGAGCTGTGGGAAGGTCTGGAAGTACTCTCAGTGCCATCTTGGTTTTGGTAGATTTTGGCCGGCTTCTTTATTGCAACTTGTTTTATTAGCAAGGTCTTTAGAACCTGTATCTTGCACCAACCTCCTATCTCATCCTGCACCTTACAATGCCTAACCTTCTGGGAATGCAGCCCATCAGGTCTCAGCCTTATTTTACCCAGCCTTATTTTACCCAGCCCCTATTCAAGACCTCTCTGGGGTCAATGTCTCTGACAATCATAGTTTACTGCAGCCTCAAACTTTTGGGCTCAAGGGATTCTTCTGACTCCTGAGTGTCCTGAGTAGCTAGGACTATAGGTATGTGCCAGTACGCCTGGCTAATTTTTATAATTTTTTTGTAGAGATGGGGTTTCACTGTTTTCATCAGGCTGGTCTCAAAATCCTGGGCTCAAGAGACCTTACCGTCCCAGCCTCCCAAAATGTTGGGATTACTTGAGTAAGCCTCAGCACTGGCCAGTTATGAACTCTTTTTTTTTTTTTTTTTTGAGAAGGAGTCTTAATCTGTTGCCAGGCACCAGGCAGGAGTGCAGTGGCGAGATCTCGGCTAGCTGGGATTACAGGCGCATGCCACCACACCCAGCTAATTTTTGTAGTTTTAGTAAAGACAGGGTTTAACCATGTTGGCCAGGATGGTCTCTATCTCTTGATTTATAATCTGCTTCTGCCTCCCAAAGGGTTGGGATTACAGGTGTCAACCACTGCCTGTCCATGAACATTCTTAAGGGTTGAATTACAGTGCCAAACAGCTTTATAAAGAGATTATTTCAGTTTACACTCCCACTCACAATGTCTGAGAGTACCCTTTTTATCTCACCAGCCTTGAATGTTATCTTTTACTTAAATATTTACTAATATGAGACCCAATTAAAACGTTGCAATTTTTGGTCTGTTTGCTCTTGCAGAGGATAGGATAAAATCAAAGCTTTTGGAGTCAAATGTATATTTGGGTTTGGTTGCTGCTCTGCCACTTCCTAGCCTTGTTACAATGGGGAAGTTACTTAACACTTTTTAAGCCGTCTTTATTTATCGACTGTTTTTTAAAAGGGTCAGTAATAGTATTTACCCCAGAGGGTTGTTGTAATGATTCAAACAGGCAGTTATATAAAAAATTTCACACCAGTGTCTGGCACATGACCAATGACAGTGAATCCTTCACTTTCAGTTGCAAAAGTGTGTTACATAGTTTCCTTCAATTAGTGTACTATGTGGGAATTTACATAATACTTTTTTTCTTACCTACTTCATGGGAAGTATTACATAATACTTTGACGATGCTTGCAATCTGATGTGATAGGCTGAACAATAACCAGGATAATTTTTGCACCCTAGGGAGAAGATAAGGGAGTGACCTTATGGTGGTGTTTAAGAACCACAAGAACCTATTTGGTTACAAAGCACACACCTGGTTCCCATCCTTGAGGAATTTGCTATCTACACGCCCTTGAGTTTAACCCTTGAGTCTCTTGGGGGCTTTTAATTGTTCAGAGAGGTCTCAAAGGGCAATAGTGGAAACTCGCTGAATAGGCAGCCTAGTGAAAGTGATTTGCAGATATTTCCTGGAAAAGCTAGTCTCACCGAAGGTAAATCCTAAGGCAGGAGTATAGGAATTATTTGTTCTATAAAAGTAAGTACACTCGGGAGTTTTGTTATTTGAATCTAAAGTTTGTTCACAAAAGATAAGGTAAATAAAGTATTGCAGGCAGGGCAAGCCAGGCGAATCTGATTTTGTACACTTGCTGTTTGTATATTCATATCAAGTTTTGCTCCCCGAATCATTCCAGCAGACAATACTGAGGGGAGTCCGCATGGATTAGACGACAGAAGACTGATCCCGAAGTCAGGCGCTTCCTGTCTCATTCCAGCCACTAACTAAAGTGAGTGGGCTAGACTTAGTCTAAGATCGAATGCCTAACTTTCTCTAAGTCTAGAATTACGTAGGTTTGGCGGCTCTTTGGGGCCCTACTTCCAACTTTTTCTTGCTAACCCACTTCTTCCAACTGCCAAGGCATGTCGTTGGTAATAAAAAATTATCACACTAAAGAACAGGGATCTGGGAAATTAAAATAAAAAAAATTATCACACATCCTTGCTTGGATTAAAATTTGCACTCCTGATTTGAGGCCATATCCTTTGAGGTTTCGGTGAAGTTTAAAAATTGTCGCTGAAAAATTAAGTTTTTCTACTTTGTTGAAACCTGCCAAAATAATGAAAACGTTCTTTGTGGCAAATCTAAATTCCGCTCAGGTAGGCCCTTTTCTCTCTCCCAGTCCAGGATCTTCAAACCGAACAGCCAACTCTCACGCTCCATTTGGTCCCCGGCTCCCTCTGGGAAGCATTTCTCCTTTGGGGGCGACGGCAACGCCCTCAGTGAGTTTGCTGGCACCAGCGGGAGTTTCAAGTTTCTATTCACCGGGGAGGCGGCGGACGCACTCCGAGCTTTGGGCTGGGCAGCTCCGCTTCCCTCGACCGCAGGCTTCGCCCGAGCCCACCACTGTCAGCAAAGGCTCGACCCTGCTGCGGGTTCGCTGTATTTCCCTGGGGACTCCCGGACCCGCAGCCTCCTCCCTCGAGCTGGCCCGCCGGGGACCGCGACCCCCGGCCACGCCCGGAGCCAGGCCTACGGCAGCGAGCCCGCGGGAGGCGCGGGACGCGGGGCGCGGGCGGCCCCAGGCGGCGGCGTTGCGGCTCGGGCCGCGGCGCGAGGCCGGCCGGCCGGCGGGGGGAGGCGGGGGGCGCCAGGCAGCCCCGCCTTTTCCCCGAGGAGGTGCAGGGCGGCCATATTGCGGAGCTGTCTGCGGCGGCGGCGGCGCCTCTGGTCTCCCGCGGCCCAACGCTCGCACCACTGCCTCTCCCTCCCTGCCGCAGCCGCGCCGCCGCGCAGCGCCCCAGCCACACGCCGACGGGTAGGAGCCGCTCGCTCTCCGGGTAAGCCGCGGCGCCCTCCCTTCCCCCACTCCCCGCTCCTGATTCCTCCGGAGACGCTGAGGTGGCGGCGAGAAGTTGCGGGGCCCGCGCTGCCCGGCCGTGGCGCCGCCGCCAGGGCCTGGCGCGCCTCCACTAGCGCCCCGCCGGCCGAGGCGCCACCGTGGTAACGGCCCGGCCGGCCAGGCTCCTCTCGGGGCTGGCGGGGACCGCGAGGCCCTGCCCGAGTCTTGGTGGAGCTGCGGCCCGAATGTGCCCGGCCGGGCCAAAGTCAACCCTCGCCGCCGCGCGATTCTCCTCTCCCCTGGGAGCAGAGTCAGCCTTCAGCGTCGGCCTCGGACCCCCTGCCCCCTGGGGACGGTGGGTTCCTGGGTGCCTGCAATGGGCTCTGGGCCCGGGCTGGCATGGCCCCGAGGGTTGTTTGAAAATCCAGATATGCAGCGTAGGCAGAATTCGATTTTGCATTTATTAAAACTTGTCTCCCGGCCTCAGTTTGAAAAGAAGGGTGTTAAATTACTAGAGAGCGTGCGTTCCGCCCCAGTGGTAAAGGGGATGTTGCTTGACAGGGTTTGGGGCGCCAGCCGCTCCCGCCGCCTGCACCCGCCAGGCCAGGGCCGCGGTTCCCGGCCGCAGCTCTACCTGCTGCTATTGCAGCTCTCGGAGCCCCGGAACTTTCTCTGGCCCTTGAGGCCGCTCAGTTTAGTGTCTCCGACCCCAGCAGACAAGTTCAGTACATGATAGCACTTTTTCCCTTTGAACGATTCTAAACTCAATTCCCTGACTAACTTTGGAAGGGGGCAGTGCTTTTTTTTTTCCCCCCAATTTAAACAGACTACATCATGTCCTAGACAGATGTCATGTTTCTTCAAACGTTCCCAATATTTGATATTTTTTTCTTTCTTTTTTAAATTCTACCACTAAGATCCTAGGAAACAAGGTATTTTTTTCTTAAAGAGTAATTATTAGTGAGGTTGGAAATGTGTTAAAAGTCAACTTCATAAAAATCTATTTTAAAATACAGTTGAGATTTTTGTGGAAGACACGTTGCTGAGGAGCTCGGTGGCAGTCCTGTGGCTCTAAGACTGGCAGGATGTAAATGCAAAAGCCTAAGATAATAAGTTTATTTGATAAACGAGTACTATGACATAGACATTGCAGTCTATTGTTTACGGAGCATACATTTTCTTTCTTTTTTTTTTTTTTAGAACACTAAATACTCTTTTATATGACTGATGGAGCTAAGAATGAACAATCACCCCGTTCATGTTGCCGGATAAATAATGGCTTGATCCATTTGCCAAAACAGCATCATTGGATTTGAGAAAGGAGACTAATATTCAGGATTGCAGTTTTTTATTTTCAGGATTTGCTTTCCCCAGTGTGCTTGATCTACCAGGAACTAATACTTCAAATACGGCAACATGTAAAACACGCCTTTTGAAGTTAATAGTATGCTGTAAAGAGGATTGCAATGACTTTGTTTCTTGGCTTAATCACTTTCTTATGTATGATGGAATTTAATAAACAGCTGGTATATTATTAGTGAGGAATGAATAAGCATTGGCATTCTTTACGGTTTTGTTTAAGTGAGACAGAATTTGATTATGGCATTGAAAAAACGTTGAGTTCTTGACCTTAGGAATCACATACAATGTTTTGTTCACTCCTGTATCCCCACACGTGAAGAGTATGTAGGAGAGTCTCAGAAGTAGCTGTAGAATAGATATAGTTAATTTGGGTGTAGGGAAAATATGTTGTCTTTTTTTTTTTTTTTTTACACGCGGCGAACTATTTTCCACAGAAGATGCACCATTTTACATTCACATTTCTTCGTTTCCATATCAACCCATTGTTAGTTTAAATTGTTTTTTTTTTTTTTTTTTAATTATAATTACTTAGCTGAAAGTCAAATTGATTATTTTTCTTTTAATGGTAAGAAATGATGGACTTTGCTGTTCTTTCCCTCCTTTGCTAAATCTCAGTAGTCTCAGGGATGGGAAACGGGTTGTTTTTCGTTTATTGGTTCACCATTCCCAAGAGCAGAATTGGGTTTTTTTTTCTTTTTTTGAGATGTAGTTTCTCTCTGCTCAGGCTGGTGTGCAGTGGTACGATCTCGGCTCGCTGCAACCTCCGCCTCCCGGGTTCAAGTGATCCTCGTGCCTCAGCCTCCCGAATAGTTGGGACTACAGGTGTGCACCACTCACTATGCCCTGCTAATTTTTGCATATTTTAGTAGAGACGGGATTTCGCCACGTTGGTAGGCTGGAATGGAACTCCTGGAACCCAGGTGATCCACCTGCCTTGGCCTCCCAAAGTGCTGGGATTATTGGTGTGAACCACTTCACCCAGCTGGAATTAGGTTTTATTATTAATTTTTTATCTTGGACAAGCTGTTGTAGTGTTGAAATTTTTATTTTACTTGCCGTTCTCAATCTTTTAACCTACTTGTGTGATCTGATACAATGGAGTCTGAAATGGTGAATGATGGTGGGAGTCTTGTTTTTTTCATCTATTTTTAATGTAATGCATTTTAATTTATGCTATTAATGTTTAAAAATGGGCTCAAATTTTAACCAATATTTCATGTAGACCAAAGTTTAAAAACTTTGTTTTATTAAGGTTGTGAAGACTGAGCTGTGCCCCCAGAGTTTATCTGTTAAGGTGTAGCTAAATACAATTTCATGATACTGCTGCGAATCTGGGAAGTCAAGCAAGTCACTCTTGGGTGGCAGGGACCTTCCTGCAGACCACTAGCTGGCAGGCAGTACTTAACTGATACTACCCCTGGGGTACAAGATTCAGTGGAGCCAGATTGGGTTGCTATGGACTCCACCATTAAAAGATTATTTTAAGTCTCATGGCATTACTGATCCATCTAAAGGCTGTTCTGGTAACTTCCTTGACTGCTGCAGCCAGGGTGTGTGCTCATTCTTTGGTGGTAGAGGTGGCTAATCTAACCCCAGAGAATTCCTCAATTTCCAGCCTATATTAGAGAAATTCCATTTTTCCTACTTTAAGTTCCTGGTATATTAATATTTATATTGAATGTATAGTTTAAGCCATTGTAAGAACTATAAAAGTGATATATTTTTATTGCAAAGTTTAAAAACCCAGAAAAATGTAAAGGGAAAGGCCAAAGTCCTCCTTATTCCCTAGAACACCCCAGCCCCTCCCCCAGGTTTGTTTTCCATAGGTAACTGCTGTTGGCAATTCCTTGTTTATAGAAAATGCCAGTAGGTATGCAGGGATAAACATAGACTTTATATCCCTTATTTGTGATTTTAAAATCTTGTTGAAATAGGGTTATATTGTAAGAAACATTGAAAGGGTGCTTATTAACTTGTGTTAAACATTGAGTAAATAATATTGTCATGTTTTCATCATTTGAATAAAAAGCACGCAGAATTTCCTACACTAATTCTCAAGTGTGTATATGTGCAAACTTGTTTATATACAGATTTTCTTGATTAATGATTGAAGATAAGGTTTACTTTTTGTCTTCTTTCTAGTGTATGGCATATAATTGACAGTGAGAAATGGTGTCTTTAAGAAAAAAAGGATTTATGATTTGGGGTGGGAAATATCCACACTTTCCCTTATGGAAAAAGTTTGCCAACTTCTTGGAAAAAACATCCTGTTGAAAGGATATTTTAGATATGGTATTGAAGAAAGGTACTATATTGTTCATTTTCTCTAAGATTATAGGATTTATAAAGCTGTGAACTTCATTATTAGTAATTGAGATAAGGGACTGTTTTCTTCTGAATTTGTGGCTTTCAGGACCTTATGGCTTTCAGGACCTTAAATGTTTTTTAAAAAATTTATTTGTGAAAAGTTTAAGTCAACTAGGACTGAGTGCAGGTAATTTTTTTTTTTTAATTAAAAAAAATTTTTTTTTAAAAAAAACGGGGTTTCACCATATTGGTCAGGCTGGTCTTGAACTCCGGACCTCAGGTGATCTGCCCGCCTTGGCCTCCAAAGTGCTTGGATTACAGGCGTGAGCCACCACGCCCGGCTGAGTGCAGGTAAATTTTTGAAGTGAGCACTCTTCCGTTTTGAGCCCTTAGGTCATTTATGATGCTTTGGCATCAGATAACAGAAAATTCTCAAACTGGCTTAATCAATGAGCAAATTTGATGTCATTTAAAAAAATTTTTTTTAAAAAAAGGGCCTTCATCACCTAAGCTGGAGTGCGGTGGCTCTATTACAGCTCACTGCAGCCTTAACCTCCTGGGCTCAAGTGATACTTGTTTCTCCCACCTCAGCCTCCCTAGTAGCTGTGACCATAGGCGTGTGCCACTATGCTGAGCTGATTTTTTATTTTTTTCCAAGATAGGGCCTTGCTCTGTTGCCCAGGCTCCAGTGCAGTGGCGTGATCTCAGCTCACTCCATCCTCTGCCTTCAGGGTTCAAGCAATTCTCTTGCCTTAGCTGTAGCTGGGATTACAGACACAGGCCACCAAGCCCAGCTAATTTTTGTATTTTTAGTAGAGACAGGGTTTTACCATGTTGACTAGGCTGGTCTCAAACTCCTGACCTCAAGTGATTCACCTGCCTTGGCCTCCCAACGTTCTGAGATTACAGGCATCAACCACTGTGCCCGGGCAACAGCTAGTTTTTTAAAAATCTTTTTTTGTGGAGTTGGGTATCCCCATATTGCCCAGGCTGGTGTCTAATTCTTGAGCTCAGATGATCTTCTGCCTTCGACTTCCTGCCTCGGCCTCCCAAAGTGCTGCAATTACAGGCGTGGCCAAAATTTAATGTCTTATATACTAAAAGTCCAGAGGCTCAAGAATGGTTCAATAATGACATCAAGGACAAGGACCCCTTCTCTTTCCAACTCTCTTCCCTGTGATTTTCCGCATTAACTTTGTACTAAGACTACCCTTCCCTGTCCCAATTTGGCTGCTGCAGAGGAATCAAAATGCTGAGGTTGGAGGATCACTTGAACCTGAAAGATCAAGGCTACAGTGAGCCACTTGTCCCATTTTGGCTGCTCCATCCCATCCAGACACAGCAATATCCAAAGGAATAAGAGGAACTGCCTCTTTTCCAGAAACTCCCAAGCAGATGTTTCTCAGCCTCATTGGCCAGAATTGGGGCACATTCCATACCCAGCCAGTCAACTGGCAAGGGTAATGGAATTGCCCTTTCTTCCAACTATGTTCCTAATATATTATTTTCTCTTTTTTCTTTTTCCTTCCTCCCTCCACCCCTCCCTCATTTCCTGTCTCCCTAGGTGCTTCCCTCTCTGTCACCGCCCTGCTGCTGTAGTGCAGTGGTGTGATCATAGCTCACTGCAGCCTTGAACTCCAGGACTCAGGCAGTCCTCCCGCCTCAGCCTCTGGAGTAGCTAAGACTACATGTGCACACCACCATGCCTGGCTGATTTTAATTATTTTTAGAGATACGGTTTCACTGTGTTGGCCAGGCTAGTCTCAAACTTGTGGCCTCAAGTGATCCTCCTGCCTCAGCCTCCTAAAGTGCAAACAACCATACCGAGCCCCATTATTTTCATTATTCATCTATGTCACATCTTTGTTTCTTTTTTACCCCCACCCAAAGTCATATCCAAAATTGATCCATTACACATAGTCATATGTAGTGAGCTCATATCTTTGTGAGTACCAACTTCATTTAAATTATGAAAGGAGAAGTGTTGATTCCTGTTAAAATACTTGACAAATTGTGGTCCATGGGCTAAATCCAGCCTACTGCCTGTTTTGTAAAAAAAGTTTTATTTGAATATATCATAGCTTACTTGTTTACGTATTCTCTATGGCTGCTTTCCTGCTACAACAGTAGAATAGTTTCAGCAGAGGCTGTATGGCTTACAAAGCCTAAAATGTTTACTTGCCTGGCCCTTTACAGAAAAAGTTTGCCAACCACAGCTTTAAGATGTCAGTCCTACATTCAGACAGTTATTATGTGCCATGTACTCTGCATTTGAGGATAGAAAGATGAGTAAAATACTGAGGAATTCTCACTATAATGGGAAGATAGATGTGCCATATTGTATTCATAAAGTGTGTTAAGTGCTATTTTTTTTTTTTTTTTTTTTTTTTTTTTTGAGATAGTGTCTGTGTTGCTCAGGCCAGAGTGCAGTGGCTTGATTATAGCTCACTGTGGCCTTAACCTCCCAGGCGGAAGTGATCTCTCTACCTCAGCCTCCCAAGTAATTGGGACTACAGCTAGTGCTCGACTTACCGCCACGATTGGTTCCGACAGACCGGTCATAACACGATTTGGTTGTAAGTTGAGTAGGCTATATGTACAGTTGAAATGGTGCATGCGGAGATGGTAGTGCTGCCGGAAGCTGGTCCGCACTGTTGTACGCCCAGCTGGGCAGTGTTTATGCTGCCAGACGCAGAACAGTCGTGGCTAGCGATTGTGGTCGTAAAGTCGAATGGTCGTACGTTGCATAGGTCGTAAGTCGATCCATACCTGTATAGTGGCTTGCCGCCACTCCCAGCACTTTTTTTATTTTTTGTAGACATGGGATCTCACCATGTTGCCCAGGATGGTCATTAAACTGCTGGGCTCAAATGATCCTTTGGCCTCGGGCTTCCAAAGTGTTGGGATTACAAGTGTGAGCCACCACACCCGGCCAGTTAAGTGTCACAGTGGTGTGTATAAATGAATTAATATTGAGTGCAGCAGTGTTTTAAGCACAGTCTTCTGTAATGTGGGTTCTGTAAATTAACCAGAGTGGGTGTGTTTATAACCAGAAATCCTGGGAGTACATGGAATAATGTGGATACATGAATGCAACATAAGGATTCTTTTTTTTTTTTTTTTTTTTTTGAGACATAGTCTCTCTCCGTACCAGGCGCCAGGCTGGAGTGCAGTGACACAATCTCAGCTCACTGCAACCTCGACCTCCTGGGTTCAAGCATTTCTGCTTCAGCCTCCCAAGTAGCTGGGACTATAGGCACTCGCCACCATGCGCAGCTGATTTTTGTGTTTTTAGTAGAGATGGGGTTTCACCATGTTGACCAGGATGGTCTCGATCTCTTGACCTTGTGATCTGCCTGCCTCGGCCTCCCAAAGTGCTGGGATTACGGCATGAGCCACTGTGCCCAGCCAGGATTCTTGTTTTTTTTTTTTTTTTGAGAGAGAGTCTTACTTTGTCACCCAGGCTGGGGTGCAGTGGCATGATCTCAGCTCACTGCAACCTCTGGCTCCCAGGTTCATGCAATTCAGCTGCTTCAGCCTCCCGAGTAGTTAGGACTACAGATGTGCTCCACCATTCTTAATTTTTGTATTTTTAGTAGAGATGGGGTTTTGCCATGTTGATCAGGCTGGTTTTGAACTCCTGACCTCAGGTGATCCACCCACCTCAGCCTCCCAAAGTGTTGGGATTACAGGCATGAGCCACTTTGCCTGGCCATAAAGAGCCTTTGTTCATCTCTGTGTTCCTGTTGGTTGTCTCTTCTTAGTGATGCTTATTAGCTTGGTCATTTTAAAACATAAAGAAGGAGAGGGCCGAGCGCGTTGGCTCACGCCTGTAATCCTAGCACTTTGGGAGGCCAAGGTGGGTGGATCACCTGAGGTCAGGAGTTCAAGACCAGACTGGCCATCATGGTGAAACCCCATCTTTAAAAAAAGAAAAGAAAAAAGAAGGAGAGGAAACTATTGCCTTTGACAGTAATCAACAGGAAAATTAAAATGAGCATTATGTGTAAGATTAGTTTACCAACAAAGTCAATAAACATTTTGAGGCCCACCTGTGAATCAGGCAGTCTATCAGTTTGTCCAAAAAGTTAATATCTAGAAAATTAGAAGCTTAAATATTTTATAGTGACAGAACTGCCGTGTAGCCTTATTGACTGTATTAGGAAATATTATCTAGTTATGAGGATATTTAAGATATATTGACTTTGGCCGGGCGCGGTGGCTTACGCTTGTAATCCCAGCACTTTGGGAGGCTGAGGCGCGTGGATCACGAGGTCAAGAGATCGAGACCATCCTGGTCAACATGGTGAAACCCCGTCT
This sequence comes from Cebus imitator, assembly GCF_001604975.1. NCBI lineage: Eukaryota > Metazoa > Chordata > Mammalia > Primates > Cebidae > Cebus > Cebus imitator. The sequence continues at coordinate 3,680,681 of NW_016107509.1, read as the reverse complement.
CTACTAAAACTACAAAAGATTAGCTGGGCATGGTGGCACGTGCCTGTAATCCCAGCTACTCAGGAGGCTGAGGCAGGAGAATTGCCTGAACCCAGGAGGCGGAGGTTGCGGTGAGCCGAGATCGCGCCATTG
>NW_016107509.1:3673257-3680434 GCF_001604975.1 Cebus imitator | reverse complement strand
AAACATATATTGACTTTGTTCTGTTTTGAAAATAACCTATAATATCTGATATTTCAGACCATATCCAGGGGAGAATTATTTGTGAGAATTATTTTGTGTTTGCTTCTTTCCTGTTATGTAAGTGACTTGCATGAACCCATCTTCGTTTTTCCATTTCTAAACTTTTTTTTTTTGAGATGGAGTCTCACTGTCACCAGGCTGGAGTGCAGTAGTGTAATATCCACTCACTGCAACCTCCACTTCCTGGGTTCAAGCAATTCTTCTGCCTCAGTCTCCAAAGTAGCTGGGACTACAGATGTGGATGCCACCATGCCCAGCTAATTTTTGTATATTTAGTAGAGATGGGGTTTCACCATGTTGGCCAGGATGGTCTCGATCTTGACCTCGTGATCCACCCGCTTCGGCCTCCCAAGGTGCTGGGATTACAGGCGTATGCCACTGTACCTGGCCCCCCGTTCTAAACATTTTTATGTGAATTTTTAATGTTTTCTTAAGAGTGAAATGAGGAAGTTGGACTGGATTTAGCTTTCTTTTAGTATTTAATAATTGCAAATTATAATGTATTATTTTATTTTCTGCTCACCTTAGGAACAATACAGATACAATTTTGCTTTTTAAATTTACAGAACTCTTAGAAGAGATCCTAAATTCAGTGTAAAACTTTGGTATTAATATTGCAGTTCAGATTTATAAATTTTAGAAATTTGCTTTACGTTTTCACTAACATATATATATATACTACTCACATGTTGAATATTTCATTACTTGAAAATATCCTTAAACGAGAAATCATTTCTACATGAGCAAGACTTAATATCTTATTTAAAACTGCCTCTCACCCTTACAGGAAATCCCCTTACAGAGGTGATCATACCAGTTGTTAATGTGCACTTAAAACATCTTTGAAGTAGTCTCTTGACCTGATAACAGTAGAGGAGAGAGCTTTAATAGTTGACTTCTTGAAAACCCCTAGTAATTGTTTGGAATGAACTTGTCTAGAATGGCATCTGAGAAAAGTAAAGTAAGGTAATTAAAAGAGCCCCAGATTAGAATTTAAAAGGACTTCTGACTTTGTTAAGTAGCCCTCTAACATTGAGGAAGTCATTTATTTGAATCTTAATTTCTTTTTCAGAAGAATGAGAGATGTAACACCTGTCTTGGGCAGGAAGCGGGAGGGCAGTTACTGTGAAGATTAGGAAATGTAGGCAGAGTGGAGAGTGAGCATTCTACAAATGCTCCCTGTATTCACTACCCTTCTTGCTTTTGGCCTTATTTCTTGCAAAATGGAGCTACAAATTCTTGTTCTCTTTGCTTTACTTAGGGATGACATGGCATTATATAGGTAAAAGTACATTATTATTGCTATTAAATTTAGTATTAACTCTGAGCTAACAGCATAATAAGCATAGTTCTTTGTGTATTAAAGGTTTTAAACCTGTGGACCTATGGCCTTGAATGGGGAAAAAGTTACATCTTTATTTTTACATTTTTTTCTTCTATGAGTATACACAACATTAGCATTAGTAGTACAGTGCCAGAGACTGTGTCTATTTTTTTATTTAATTTTTATTTTTTATAGAGATGGGGTCTCTTGTTGCCCAGGCTGGAGTGTAGCTACATGATCATGTCTTGGCTGAAGTGACCCTTTGGAATAGCTGGGGCTGCAGGCACACATCCCCACACCCAGTAATTTTTTTATTTTTTGTCGATATGGGGTCTTGCTAACGTTGCCCAGATTGGTCTTCAATTCTTGGCCCCAAGACATCGTCCTGCTTTGGTCTCCCAAATTGTTGAGATTACAGGCATGAGCCTCCACACCCAGCCTGGAGACTGTTTCTATTAGAAATGGTGGATACTTTAATAATACATTAAAGCTGACTCAAAATAACATACTGTTACTTAAAGTATTACAAAAGAAGCATATATATTACTATAAGTTTGTGTTTCTTATGCTTTGATAATTATATTCCAGTGTAATTGGTTTCTTTTTGTATTTCATGCATGTATTTGTAACTTTGTGAATTTGCAAATTGGCGGTAAATTGGCAGAGGAGTTCTCTTGGAATTTATTGGTCTGTGGAGAGACCATAATTATGATCAGAGGTTCTGAGTCTCAAAAGGCAGAAAAACATTAAAATAATTAAAATTAGGTTTAGAGAAAACAATATCTCAAAAGTGAAATCAGGCAATCTGCTATGAATTATTGATGCTTCAGCGCTGGCACTGTATGGACCAGACTTTATAACACTTGTTTTACCACCTGACATGTGGGAGTCTTGTGCCACTGACTTAACAGAGCTCAATGTGTTAAAGGTGAGGCTGTTTTTCCATGGTATTAGGTACAAAGGAGACTGTTTGACGGTCACCCTCAGAGTTAAAGAAGAGAATATTTATTGTGGCTCTTTCTCTAACACATCTCTAATGTGTGGCACTGTGTTTGAGTACATATTCATAAGAGTGATTTTCTGGAAATGGAAGATGTTTGCTGGCTGGCAGCGCCTCTCAAGATGACTTGCTGGGTATGTTGCTGCCATGACTGTACTTTGTTGCTTCTGGAGGAGTAGGTATGGAAAAGAGGCAGGGCAAGACCACCTGAAGACATTTAAGAATGGGAGAAAATTAAGAATTTAATTGGTTTAATTATGTTTAAACCAATAAAGTTGCAGATTAAATTTAAGAGAATTAAGAGTGGGGAGGAGGGAGTAAATTTTTATTTATTATGAGGAAAGATTGGAAATACACAAATATAAATATGTCTTTGAAATATAATGCTTTAGGCAGCTTATTTATTATTTTTTTATTTTTTAATTTATTTTTTTTGGCTCCCCACCCCTCCCTTTAATTATTTTTTTAATGGAGAAAAGGAAAGACCTGAAAGACCAGGTTTTGTTTCAAGTTAGAGATGGAACCCCAGAATATGCATCTAGTTTTCTTTGCTTTCCATGTGACATTTTATGAAATTATCTATTCTACTACTAATAGATGCCAGTTTCAGTTAAAAACATATATTCGTAAACTAGAAGTGTCTCCTTTTTTTTTTTGAGACAAAGTCTCATTCTGTCACCCAGGCTAGAGTGTGGTGGTATGATCTCAGCTCACTGCAATCTCCGCCTCCTGGGTTCAAGTGATTCTCCTGCCTCAGCCTCCTGAGTAGCTGGGACTACAGGCATGAGCCATCATGTTCGGCTAATTTTCATATTTTTACTAGAGAGACGGTTTCACCATGTTGCCCAAGCTGACCTCGAACTCCTAACCTCAAGTGATCCTCCTGCCTTAGCCTCCCAAAGTGCTGGGATTACAGGCGTGAGCCACCATGCCTGGCGAGAAGTGTCTCATTGAGGTTAAACAATATTCTCTTCATGTAAATATTTTCTGTTAATCACTAAATTGGTGAAAACACTTAGATTTTAATAGCATTTATTACATAGCTTTGTCCTAAAAAAATTTAAGGTAGATTCTTACATCTGTTGTATTATATAAGCTAATGAAAAAAATATATAAACAATTTCATGAAATATATTTTTGAGCCGGGCGCGGTGGCTCAAGCCTGTAATCCCAGCACTTTGGGAGGCCGAGGCGGGTGGATCACGAGGTCAAGAGATCGAGACTATCCTGGTCAACATGGTGAAACCCCGTCTCTACTAAAACTACAAAAAATTAGCTGGGCATGGTGGCACGTGCCTGTAATCCCAGCTACTCAGGAGGCTGAGGCAGGAGAATTGCCTGAACCCAGGAGGCGGAGGTTGCGGTGAGCCGAGATCGCGCCATTGCACTCCAGCCTGGGTAACAAGAGCGAAACTCCGTTTCAAAAAAAAAAAAAAAAAAGAAATATATTTTTGAAATTCTTCTGATTTTTAAAATTAGATACTTAACGAAACTCTGTTCAAAGTACTCAGTTTCTCTGTATCCAGACATTCTTTGTAATAATACCTGTGTTTTTCTGTGTTGATGGATGGGTAGCTACATATTCTGCCTTTCTACTTAACCTTACCTAAATGTTAACACAGTTTGTTTTAATAATATGGAAAAACAAACCCTCCACAACCCTGGAATAGTCCATTATAGCACATAGTGTCCACACACATAGTGTCAACATTACTTTGGTGATTGTAATCATTGGCTATTGTAAAAGATGCTGCTGTGAATATCTTGATACAGATCACAACTTGTTATATTTATTTTGTGGGGAGAAATAGCTTCTGGAGGTTTATTACAGAAGCAGGATTTCGTATTCAAAAAAGCTCAGTAGCTTTTGTTATGTGTTGTCTACTTTCCAGAAATATGGAGCCAGTATGTGGTGCTACCTGCAATACTTACCTACTTGTTTACCAACATTGTTTATCCTCATTGGCATGCATAATTAATATTTATTTTGCTAGTTTAATAAGTATATCATTGGTAAAACATATGTAGTTTTAATCAGTGGAACATTTGTGTTTTTAACATAAGATTTGTTTGTGACATTTCTTATTGAACTGTTTACTGAGTGGAATCTGAGCAATATCTTTGTATATTTAATTATTTGATTACTTTGCATAACACCTTTGTTATACTGTTGCAAATTTTTCTACTTTTTTTTTTTTAATTTGGGTATTTTATTTTACCTGTGTAGAGATTTAAAATAAAATATATTTATCTGTTTTTATTATAATCTGTATATTTTTCTTAGTCATATTATGTTATTCTTCCAAAACTAGAATTTTTTCCAAGTCTCTCTCTCTTTTTAAAAAAATAACTAATTTAATGATTTTAATAATTTAAAGTACTTAAAAAAAGGTAGAGATGGGATCTTGCTATGTTTTCCAGCCTGGTCTTGAACTCCTGGGCTCAAGTAGTCTGCCTATCTCAGTTCCCAAAGTGTGAGATTACAGGCATGAACCACTGCTCCTGCTTTCTTTTTGAAAAAAATATTAACCAACTTTCATTTTATTAAATGGTATTGTGAAGTTATGGGTCCAACTTTAGTTTACTTACTTAGAATCATTCTGCTTTTTCATTGTAAGAAATTAGATTTTTAGGCTGGGAGCTGTGGCTCACACCTGTAATCCCAGCACTTTGGGAGGCTGAGGTAAGCAGAACACCTGACGTCAGGAGTTTGAGACCAGCCTGGGCAACATGGTGAAACCCTGTCTCTACTAAAAATACAAAAATTAGCCAGATGTGGCGTGAGCCTATAATCTCAGCTACTTGGGAGGCTGAGGCAGGAGAATCGCTTGAACCTGGGAGGTGGAGTTTGCAGTAAGCCGAGATCGTATCAGTACACTCCGGCCTGGAAGATAGAGCGAGACTCCATCCCTCCCCGCCACCCCCCAAAAAAAATAAGTTAGTTTTTTATTACAAAACCTCTACACTTTCATTTTACAAGTTTACAGATTTCATTTTAATTCTTAGAGCCTCTTAGTATTTTAGAATATAATTATTCTGGTCTTTTCATTCATTCCTTTTTTTCTATTTCTTTTTTATTTTAAAATTTAACAATATTTAACCCCAGTCTCCTGTGTGTCCGTCCTTAAAAAAAAGAGTGATGGTATTCTATGGATTTTTAAAAATGTTTTGTTTTTTTCAAGATGGGATTTCACCATGTTGGCCAGGATGGCCTTGATCTCCTGACCTTGTGATCCTCCTGCTTTGGCCTCCCAAAGTGCTAGGATTACAGGCATGGGCCACCATGCCTGGCCTAATGTTTTATTGTTTACATTTTAGACAGAGTCTTGCTCTGTTGCCCAGGCTGGATTGTAGTGGTGTGATCATAACTCACTGCAGCCTCAAACTTCTGGGCTCAGGTCATCTTCCTGCCTCAGCCTCTTGAGTAGCTAGTACTACATGTACGCTCTACTATACCTGGTTAATTTTTATTTTTTATTTTTTGTAGAGACATGGTCTCTCTGTTACCCAGGTTGGTCTTGAACCCTCAAGTGATCTTCCTGCCTTTGTGCTGGATTACAGGTGTGAGCCACCATGCCTGGCTGCTATAGATGGTTTTATAACCTGCCTTTTTACTTAGTGGTTTGTAAATCTCTTCCTATGTCGTTTAGCATTTTTCTATAACATTTTGATGGGCTGCATTATGATAGTGGATCCTGTAGATACACCATGATTGACCTAACTAAACTCCGAGTTTTATGTAAACTTATATAAATTGTACTATAATTAGAGTCTTTGTATCATTATACATATTTGTTAATACTTTCTTCAGGTGTATTTCCACAAATGAAGTTAGTTAGCACTCCTTTAATATCAACAAAGAGGAGGAAGACAGACTGATAGGTTGTAGAGATCTAGATGCTAGGTGTTAAAAGACTTGTACTTTGGCCATTTATTGCCATTGTAACTTAGGACAAGCCATTTTGGCTTGGGATAAAACTTTTAGTGATTGTATCACCGATTCAATAAAATGCTTATGTAATCTAGAAAACTCTTAATATTCAAAAAATGGCCAAAGTTTTGATGGTGACATACATGTCTTATATATGTGTGAAGAATTTGAATAAAATTGTTCTGTGAAATGTGAGATGAAGGAATTTTTCTGAATCAGGTTATAGATCATTTTTTGTTTGTTTTTTGAGATGGCGTCTTGCTGTGTCGCCCAGGCTGTAGTGCATTGGTGATCTCAGCTCACTTCAACCTGTACTTCCCAGGCTGAAGCAGTCTTCCATCACCACGTCTGGCTAGGTTTTGTATTTATTTATCTACTTTTTTGGTACAGACGGGGTTTTACCATGTTGCTTAGGCTGGCCTCAAACTCCTGGGCTCAGGTGATCCCTCCACTTCTCAAATTGCCGGAATTACAGGTGTGAGCTATCGTGCCTGGCCTGGAGGGTATTTTAATCAAGACCTGAGATGATGAGATCTGAACTAAGGCAGTAATAGTAGTTGGGATGAAAAATGGGCATAGAATTTAAAAATTGGGCTGAAATACATTTAGGTTTATTTAGGTGAGTATAGATGAGAATAAGCTAGGAAATGATAAGAATTAAGAAATGAGGGGTTTATGCCTCCAACAAAATTTCATTGCTTAGTGGTTCACGCCTATAATCCCAGCACTTTGGGAGACCGAGGCGGGTAAATCACTTGAGGTCAGGAGTTTGAGCCCAGCCTGGGTAACATGATGAAACCCTGTGTCTACTAAAAATACAAATATTAGCTGGACATGGTGGTGGCTGCCTGTAATACCAGCT
>NW_016107509.1:3655127-3673067 GCF_001604975.1 Cebus imitator | reverse complement strand
TTTTTGAGATACAGTCTCACTCTGTCACGCAGGTTCTTCAAGTACGGTGGCACAATCTTGGCTCTCTCTGCCTCCTGAGTTCACATGATTCTCCTGCCTCAACTTCCTGAGTAGCTGGGAGGGTTTCAGGCAGCTGCCACCATGCCTGGCTGAGTTTTATATTTCTGGTAGAAACAGGGTTTCACCATGTTGGCCAGTGTGCTCTTGAACTCCTGACCTCAAATGATCCGTCCGCCTCAGCATCCCAAAGTGCTGGGACTACAGTCATGAACCACAGTACTTGGCCTTAGTTATGGCATCTTAAAGAGCAATTGATAACTTTTTTTGTTTTTGGCTTATTTGTTTTTGAGACAGGGTCTTGCTCTGTTGCCCAGGTCGGAGTGTGCAGTGGTATGATCGCTGCTCACTGCAGCTTCAGCCACCTGGGCTCAAGCAGTCCTCTCACCTTGACCTCCCAAAGTGTGGGGATTACAGGTCCCAAAGCGTTGGGGTTACAGATATGAGCCACTGTGTCTAGCTGAATGCAGGGTGTTAGCGTGCAAGAGCTTTGCCTGTTTTGTACACATTGGGCGAATAAGCTGTTCATATTTTCCTCTACTTGTATTTTCAAACTTACAGGAAGGAGAAATTAGCCAGGTGCAGGGGCTCATGCCTGTACTCGTAGCACTTAGACAGGCTCAGAGGATTGCCTGAGGCTAGGAGTTTGAGACAGCCCGAGCAATATAGGGCGACCCTGCCTCTACAAAAAAGTACAATAAAAAAACTAGCTGGGCATGGTGGCATGTACTCATGATCCTAGCTGCTCAGGAGGCCAAGGCAGGAGGATCACTTGAGCCTGGGATATTTCGGTTGCAGTGAGCTGTGATGTCACCACTCTACTCCAACCTGGATGTCAGAATGAGACCCTGTCTTTAAAAAAAAATAAAAAATAAAAATTAGTTTCTTGTGCTTTTTTTGTAGCTTACATTAATCAGAATTTCCTTTTGTTTTTGGCAGTACAGAGAAAAACATTGAAAAGTATTCTTAAGCTCTTTTAGAATCTGAATCCATGTGTCCTCACTTTTATTGTTCCTTTCTCTAACATCCTGGGTACAGAGATGAACCTGACAGAGAGAGCTTTTGGGCTCTTAGCAATGATGTTTCCTTGCTCTTTGTTGTCTGTAATTAAATTAAAACTTCTGGTAGATCGGTGTATTTATACCATGGTATTTGAGATGTGCGGTGTTTATAATTTTGGATTTCAGTCTTTTTAGGGAATGTGCAATACTAGTAGAAGACCTTGAAAATTAGAATGAAATCACTCCTTGTTACTTTTAAAATATTTTAATTTATATCTTAAACAAATTATAGTTACAATAGAACCTTATTTAAAAAGATAATACATTATGCCTTTTTTTTTTTTTAACAGAAAGTGTCAACAGAATTCATAGAAGTGAAGAATTTTTAAGAAGGTAACGAAAAGAGAACGAAAATGCCGAAACCAGTAAGTTATTTTATTACACTTGACACTGTCTACATAGTAATGCTGGGGTTCAGGGGTGACCTCAGCTACCCTGAGAGCACGTTTCTGCAGGGCTCTTGGTCTCCTGCTCTCTCAAGAATGAGAGGGAACCAGGTGTGCTCGCAAAGTAAATACCGGACCCCAAACAGTGTTTTTGCAGAAAGTGAATTTATTTTAGGTGGGGAGAGAGAGAGAGAGAGAGAGAGAGAGAGAGAGAGAGAGAGAGTGTGTGTGTGTGTGTGTGTGTGTGTGTGTGTGTGTGTGTGTAAGGGGACTCCAGAGGGAAAATCCAGGAGAGAGAAAGTCAGCTTCCACGACAGAGTTTGTGGAAGGGGATTCAGACATGGAATCCAGTGGGGTGAGGAAGAAGGGGACTTTTAACCTGGGAGGAGCCCCCACCTTCTCCAAGATGTCTGGCCAAAGAAAGGAGTTCCTTAGAACTTCCACTGGAGTGATTGACTTTTGACCCTTTCCCACCCCAGCGAAAATTTTAAGACAGTTAAATCTCTTGGATGGAGGGAGATGGGAACGAGGCATGGCGCTGGGACGTTCTTGCCCTTAAAACCACACCCCATTGTGGACCGGGAAAGAGAACACCTTCCCCCAGTAAGATACCATTAAATTCTTTTTGGAACAAGGCATAGAATTTTGGTACAGTTCTTGGAAGAAAAAGGTACTGATATTACTGTTATTTGTTTTTAGATTAATAGGGCTAGAGCATAGTATTATGTATGTGGTCATGACTTCTAGGTCAAACTCTTAGTTTTCACCTTGGTTCTGCCTCTCATCTCCGTTACCTTTATTAATTTAGCCCAATCTGTACAATTTTTCATTTCCTCATGTATAAAATGGGAATATAATTAGTTACCCTAGGGAATATGGTAAAGGTATCTGATATATATATTTAGTGCCCAGTAAATGATAAAAGCAAAGTTTGAAAAATGAAGCAACAGCATTTCTAACAGCGTAAAAAACATGGCATACTTAGGAATAAATGTACAAATGCTACGTAAGATCTCTACACTGAAAACTAGATGTAAGAAATTAAAGATTTAAATATATAGAGAACTATACAATGTGTATAGATATCTTTATAAACTTGTATTAAGAAGTCAGTTCTCCATAAAAGTTTTGTAAATGAAATTCAGTTCCAGTCAGTTGAATCCAGGCAGCCTTCTTTGATTAAAATTGACTAGCTGATTCTAAAATATATTAATATATGGCTATACCAAAATGCGTATGGAATAGCTAAAGCAATTTACAAAAAAAGAAAACTTACACTCCTGGATTTCAGGATTTATTCTTATGTCACTAAAGTAAGACATTGAGTTACTGATGAAAGAATAAATAGACTAATAGTATTGGTGAAACGAAAATACACCAGTGCACATGCATACACATATATGTATTCATTAGATTCTTGACAAGGGTGTCACACAATTTAATGGGGAACTACAATTATTTTCAACAAATGATATTGGCACAAAGGGTTATCCATACAGAAAAACGTGAACATTGACTCTTGTCTCACAATTTACACAAACATAAACTCTAAGTATAGACCTACATACAAAAGCCCAAACTATAAAACACCCAGAAGAAAACATAAGAAAAAATTTGTGACCTTGAAGTAGACGAAAAATTTTATATAATACACAGAAAATTAGAACCATTAAAGAAAAAGTTGGAGTTAATCAAAATTAAAAACTTTTTTGTGAAAGATAGAACATGGAAAGGCAAGACAACAGGAGAAAAAAGTTGCCATATAAAGTTCTTCTACAGTTCAATAATAAGACAACTCAGGTGGTTTTTTTTTTTTTTTTTTTTGAGCAAAATATTTGAGCAGATAATATTTCACAAAAGAAGCTATATTAGACTGGTAGGCTGGGCATGGTGACTCATACCTGTAATCCCAGCATTTTGGGAGGCCGGGGTTGGAGAATCACTTGAAGTCAGGAGTTCAGGACAACCTGGCCAAAATGGTGAAACTCTGTCTCTACTGAAAGCACAAAAATGAGCCAGGGATTGAGGTGCATACCTGTAATCCCAACTACTTGCGAGTCTGAGGCAGAAAAATCTCTTGAATTTAGGAGGCAAAGGTTGCAGTGAGCCAAAATGATATATCACTGCACTCCAGCCTGGGTAACAGAGTGAGACTTGTCTCACAAAAACAAACAAAAGACTGGTAATAATCCAGTGTAGATAAGGATGTGGAGCAGCTGTTGACTCCATTGTATTTCTGGTAGGAATATGAATGTTTACAGCCAATTTGGAAAACTCTTTGCCAGTATAATTGAGTGGAGAGTGTTTATTATTCCTTTTTTTTTTTTTTGGGGGGACGGAGTTTTGCTCTTATTACCCAGGCTGGAGTGCAATGGCGCGATCTCGGTTCACCGCAACCTCCACCTCCTGGGTTCAGGCAATTCTCCTGCCTCAGCCTCCTGAGTAGCTGGGATTACAGGCACACGCCACCATGCCCAGCTAATTTTTTGTATTTTTAGTAGAGACGGGTTTCACCGTGTTGACCAGGATGGTCTCGATCTCTTGACCTCGTGATCCACCCGCCTCGGCCTCCCAAAGTGCTGGGATTACAGGCTTGAGCCACCGCGCGCGGTTTATTATTCCTTAAAAAGTCAAAATTATATATGCAGTTGGATATTGATTGTGTGTTGTTGATTCATTACCAATTCTGGAAGTATAGAACTTGCCTGTGGAGAAAACAGCTCTTGAAGCTAGGTAAGTTTCAGAATGTGGAAGTTTTTGGGTTTTAGCAAGGTGAATTTACAATATATTATGTGCATATGTCCTTATATGATGAAACTCCCTTCAAGGTCTATGGCATCATCTCTAAAGTATTAATATGTCTATAGATTCATGTGTGAATAGTCACGTGAACTGGAATAAATTAATTGGCTACAAGTGATAGTCTCGTGTCACTTCATGTCAGATTTTTGCTCAAAATTAATCTTTGGTTTTCAATGCTTTTAGTATGTCAAAATTACTGAATAGGGACTGTGGGCCCATATTTGCAATAGCCACAAAGCCATGATGATTTAGGAGAAAACACCTAACAAATGAGTAAAGTGATTTATATGGAGCAAATTATAAGCAAAGGGATTTATATGAAGCAAATTATAAGCTCTTTATTTTAAAAGATTTTGAAAGTCATTGAAGGAGGTCTAAATCAATGTACAGTGAGAAAACCATAGTCATGTATAGAGTCAATATTAATAAAAATGTTAATTCTTAACCAAAGATACCGAAGAATTTCATCTTGTTCCAATACTAAATCATAAATGGTATATTTTGTAAAGTTCACAGTTTTATATGGAGTCAAGAGTGAAGATAATGATCCAGGAATAGTCAAAATAGTTCTGAAGAATAATGCAAACTTACCCTACCAGATATCAAGACTTATTTAAAGAAATACTAATCAAGACAATAAGATATTAAAAGTAGTTTAATTGACCAGTGGAACAAAATTATATCCACACTTATACATATATTTGATTTGTGACAGCACAGAGTTTGGAGATTACATGAACTAATTAATTGTATTGGAATTTTTAAAATTCCCTATATTTTCATTCATATGGAGATTAAAAATGAAATTGGACCTCTCTCGTTATAAACAAAAGTTATTGAAAATTATGAAATTCAAAATAATAAATATATGAATATCCTTATGACTCCAGAGTATGGAAGGATTTCTTAAGGGTGGCAAAAAATTGGACAGGTACAGTGGCTGATGCCTGTAATCCCAGCACTTTGGGAGGCTGAGGCAGGTGGATCACCCAGGTCAGGAGTTTGAGACCAGCCTGGCCAATATGGTGAAACTCCGTTTCTACTAAAATTAGCAAAAATTAGTCAGGCATGGTGGTGCATACCTGTAATCCCAGATACTTGGGAGGCCGAGGCAGGAGAATTGCTTGAACCTGGAAGGTGGAGGTTGCAGTGAGCTGAGATCATGTCACTATACTCTACGCTGGGCAACAGAGTGAGATGCTATCCCCCCCCACCCCGCCAAAAAAAAGGATGGAAAAAATTGGTATCTGTGTGTAAAATATTTATAAATTCAACATTAACATTAAGAATGTCAGTTTATCATAAAGGACACTGAAGAAAGTAAAATAAATCACAATATGGGAGGTTATTTTGTAAGAAATAACTGACAAAGGATCAGTATCAAGAATATGTAAAGACTTCCTACGTAAAAGTAAGAAAAAACAACTCAATAGAAAATAAAGTCATATGTGTGAACAGACATTCTAAGATGAGAATGAGTGGTCAGTTAAACATACTGTATTAGTTTTCCATTGGTCTGTGATGAATTATCACAAATTTAGTGTTATGAAACAGTACCCATGTATTATCCCAGTTTTATAGGTTAGAAATCTGGGATGATGTGACTGAGTTCCCTGCTCAAAGCCTTATAAAGCTGAAATCAAGGTGTAACTTATTCTGCAACCAGCCAATTAAATTGGTTAGCTTAGGCCCTCCTAGATAATTTTCCTGTCCTAAGGTCAGCTGTTTAGTAATCTTAAGTACTTCTGCAAAATCCCTTTTATCGTGTAATGCAACGGTAATCATGAGCATGACAGTAGGGGCCATCTTAAAATTTTGTATGCCACATGCCATATACAAAAATGTAGACTTCATCAGCAATCGGGGATCCTACTTTATAGCCATATTGAGATACCATTTTCTGCTAAGTGAATTGTCAGATATTAACAAATCTGATGATATCCACTGTTCCTGGAAATACAGAACAGCAAGAATTCTTATGCAATGCTGATGGGAGTATACGTTGACACAGTTACATTTATTCAACATTATGTGGTAAAGTAGAAGATGTGCACACTTTATTACTTAAGAATTCTGAGTATATTTTGGAGAAATTCTGACACTCAGAATTTGTACAAGATGTACAAGATGTTCATAGCAGCATTGTTCTTAATAGCCAAAAAATTGGAAACTGTTCATTGACAGGAAAATGGGTGAGTATATTTTTGTTTGGCCACATGCAGAATGTTGCATAGCAGTGAAAATTCTTATTACAGAAACATCAATGAATCTTAGAAACATATTGTGAAAAATTAAACAAGTGTAGTGAAATCCTAAATAATTTATTGAAGTAGAATATACATAACAAAGAGAATATATGAGAAGTGTGTAGTACAGTAGTCCCAGCCACAAGGGAGGCTGAGGCAGCAGGATCACTTGAGCCCGGGAGGTTGAGGCTGCAGTGAGCTGGGATTGTGCCACTGTGCTCCAACCTAGGCAACAGGGAAAATAAAGTGTGTAGTTGATGAATTTTCATAAAGTGAATATACCCATGTAAGCATTGCCCACATCAAGAAAGAAAATTTGATTAACAAATATTGTGCAGTTATAATACCACTAAAAATCTAGAAAAGTGAAGCTATCTTACATATACATAACTACATTTATGTTAGAACCATTTTTTTTTTTAAAGCAAGAGAATAACAAAATTTAGGTCCATCGTTACCTGTTGGTATTTACAAAGAAGTACAGGGGTTTATGCAACATTATCATTTCTTGTTATTCAGTTGGATGGTGGATTTATGGGTTTCATTTTATTCTTCATTGTTTATATATGATACATGTTTTGTGTATGTTATCTCTTAAGATACTGTTTTAGAAAAGAAAAAAATATGATTTTAAAGAAGGATGAATCTAATATTTAATTACAGAAGTTATTCCAGGTGAAAGCCATAACATTTGCTAAGGTTCTGATTGTTAGTAAGACATATGGAGAAATAAGAAGTCTGATATAGAGTTTTTATAGTGTGAGTTAAAGTTAGAAAGATAAAATGGCACAAGCTCTGTCCTCAGTAAAGGTACAGGCTGATGGAAAAAGATACTTAAAAAGAAATGCAGTAATATATATTAATAAAAAACTTTAAATACAGAAACAAAGTAGGAATTGCTTTTAGAATTTGTTACAGAAACAAAGTAGGAATTGCTACAGGTTTATACTGGTGACAGGAAAAGTAATGAATGTTAGAAAATAGATACAGAAACAGCAAATGAAGTATTGGAAAATTCAAGGAGAAGTAAGTTAATATATACACCATGGAATGCTATGCAGCCATAAAAAACAATGAGTTCATGCCCTTTGTAGGGACATGGATGAATCTGGAAATCATCATTCTCAGCAAACTGAGACAAGAACAGAAATTCAAACACTCCATGTTCTCACTCGTAGGCGGGTGTTGAACAATGAGAATACATGGACACAGGGAGGGGAGTATTGCAGGCTGGGATCTGTTGGAGGAAGGGCCAAGGGAGGGACAGCAGATGGTTGGGGAGGTCAGGAGGGATAACATGGGGAGAAATGCCAGATGTAGGTGGTGGGGAGATGGAGGCAGCAAACTACATTGCTACGTGTGTACCTATGCAACAATCCTGCATGATCTGTACGTGTACCCCAGAATCTAAAGTACAACACAGAAAAAAGAAAAAAATTAAAAGTTAAAAAGATA
Organism: Cebus imitator; assembly: GCF_001604975.1. Lineage (NCBI taxonomy): Eukaryota > Metazoa > Chordata > Mammalia > Primates > Cebidae > Cebus > Cebus imitator. Next base: position 3,665,060 of record NW_016107509.1, on the reverse strand, counting down.
TATTTGGATCCCATGAGGAATTCTAGGTGAAGATGCTATTGTGGTAAAAATTATTTTGGTAAGGCATTGTTAGTTTTTGAGATATTAGAAAGGTATTTACACATGAAAATTATTAGTTAACAGAGTTTGGAGCTGGGCATGGCAGTACATGCCTGTCTCTTAGCTACTTGGTAGATTGAGATGGGAATATAGGGTTGAGTCCAGGAGATCAATGTTGCAGTGTGCCATGATTGCACCCATGAGTGTCTACTGCACTCCAGCCTGAGCACAACATAGTGAGATCCTGTCTCTAAAAACAACAACAAAAAATAGAGTCTAGCAAATAAAGCATTGTAGATAGATGCTTTTCTAAAAGTGAAGAATATGTTTACAGTATGAATAAAATGAAGTCTGATTTTTAGGATTTTTATGTGGAAATAAATATGGGATATTGAATCAGATTCAAAGCATTTGGAGTTAGACCTCAGATTAAATGCCTGCTTTGCCTTTTTTGTTTTGTTTTGTTTTTGGAGGCAGGGTCTTGCTGTGTTGCGCAGGCCAAAGTGCAGTGGTATAATCATGGATACATACATCATAGCTCACTGTAGCCCTCAAACTCGTAGGCTCAAGTAATCCACCCAACTCAACCTCTTGGAAATAATAGGCACATACCACCACACCCAACTAATTTTTAAATTTTTCATAGAGACATAGTGTTGCTGTGTTGCCCATACTCGTCTCAAACTCCTGGCCTCAAGAGATCCTCTCACCTTGGCCTTCCAAAGTGCTGGGACTAAAGGTGTGAGCTACCACTTCTAGCTCTTGCTCTGCATTTTAATATCCATGTGTCCTTAGCTGAATAATGGAAATTCTTCACATTTCTTTAGAAATAAAGGTAGTATCTCCTAGTATTATAGCAAGGGCTGAATGAGAGTATTGAAAGCCTGTAACTTAGTGCCCAGTGTATGTTAAGTATTCAATAGATGTCTCTAAATGAGAACTTTATATGCTCTTCAAATACAAGTTTTTCAAATAGATTTAAGATTTCTTGTGATGAAAGTAAAATTTTATCACTTTAATAAAGAATATCATAAAAGTATTTTTCATGCCTGATAACTTAGTATATTCTCTTTTCTACTACTGTTCTTTTTGTTTTTATTACAGATCAACGTAAGAGTAACTACAATGGATGCTGAGCTGGAATTTGCCATTCAGCCCAATACAACTGGCAAACAACTTTTTGACCAGGTATCATTTAACTGCATGAAATATGCAACTTTTGATACCATAGTGTGAATGTTGTTGCATACCTCTTTCTCTGTTTTTCGGTACTTTTGCTGATAATCCGACAATGTAGCACTTGGAATTTTTCATGGTAGCTATTCAGATACCCCTACTACAGCAGTAGGGATATTCTTTATTCTTTTACATTCCTGCATTTGTGGGAGAGGACTACTCGAAAATAATTTTCAGCAGGCGTTTATTTAACATCTATGAAAATCACTGTGAAGGTGACTAAGAGGGATTCAAAAATAATCTACAAAGTTGAGTGAAATGAGTAGGAATCATGGGCAGAAGAGACAGCGGGAGCGAAAGCATAGGGAATTACAGGTAGAGGGTATCCCTTACCCAAAATGCTTGGGACTAGAAGTGTTTAAGATTTTGGATTTTTTTTTAGATTTTGGAATATTTGCATGTGTATCATGAGATATCTTGGGGATGGGACCCAAGTCTAAACACAAACTTTATTTATGTTTTGTGTACGACTTAGACACATAGACTGAAAGTAATTTTATAAAATGTTTTAAATAATTTTATGCATGTGCTGGGCATGGTAACTCATGCCTGTAATATCAGCACTTTAGGAGGCTAAGGTGGGCAGATCACCTGAGGTCAGGAGTTTGAGACCAGCCTGACCAACATGGAGAAAACTCATTTCTACTAAAAATACAAAATTAGCCAGGAGTGTTGGTGCATGACTGTAATCCCAGCTACTCAGGAGGCTGAAGCAGGAGAATTGCTTGAACCCGGGAGGCAGAGATTGCGGTAAGCTGAGATTGCACCGTTGCTCACCAGCCTGAGCACCAAGAGTGAAACTCTGTCTCAAAATAGTAATAGTAATACTTTTATGTATGAAATAAAATTTATACTGAGTTTTTACTGGGACCCATCACATTAGGTTAGGTGTGGAACATTCCACTTGCAGAGTCACGTTGGTACTGAAGAGGTTTCAGATTTTGTAGCATTTTGAATTTTGGATTTTTGCATTAGGGATGCTCAACCTGTATAGGCTATAAGGAGATCACTAACAATTTGGTGTCATAGGTTCATAATGTATGAGGCAAACAAAGGTTGGGATATAGAGGTCAGGTACCCGGTATGTTAAGGAACTGGGACTACTAATCTCATCTATCTTCTCAGTCTTGGGTATGCATTAGAGTCATCTGTTGAGCTTAAAAAAGTGGGGAGGAGACAGTGCTTTCAAAACCCCTTCCAGAGATGCTGATTTTATTGTCTGGGCCTACTCTAAATCATCAGTATTTTAAAATTTAAGCTTGCCAGGTAATGTTGTATTGCAATGTGAGAAAGTTTTACTGAGAAAATAAGGTAAGAGATTGTTCCCAGGGGTCAAGGAAGGTGGTATATCATGCATGGCATGAAACTTAGAGGAGGCTTTGCATACGTAATAAATTTTTAAAAAAGGAGGATAAACTTTACATAAACTTTACATATACTTTTTCTTAGGAGCAGGAGAGTAATAGCTTGTACCCAGAATAACTTGATCTTAAAGAATGAAAGAGTTTCTAGCATTTTAGCAATAAGTAACATGAGATACCTTGGGTTTATTAGTTGTCATTCTGTCAAATGCAGATTCAAATCTGATGAAATAAAAATTTTAAATTCTGAAAAGTTGCTTCTTCTCCTAACAAATAATATACTTAATCCCCTAATTAGGTAATTCATAAAATGAAAAGTCCTGCTAAGGTCTTTTTGGATGATGAAAGGCTTTTTGTGTGGATGAGCAAATTTTTAAAGCAAAATCAAAGAGCTGAGTTCACCATACCTTGTGAACCAATCTCCACTTCTTTTTTTTCCAAACCACATTTGTTTTGGTATAATATCCACTTCTGTTGATTCTTCTAGGACTCCTGTTTGTGAATATAAAGTCTATCTTGAATAAAAATGTGAATAGAGTTAGCATTTATTGTACTTCATAGCAAATTGAAAAGTTATTTATAGTAAGTGAAATGTTTGTGGCAGCCAAAAACTAATCAGCAAGTTATTCTTTTTGGTATTGGATACTAAGAAATAAAAATTTTTATTAAGTAGAGTTACTTTTAACTTGGATCAGAAAATGAAACCGCATTTATTATAGGGCAGTAATGTGTAGTGGTTTAGTAGTATGGGCACTGGAGCGACACTGCCTGCAGTAGTTCCATTTGTACCTGTTTGACTTTGGACAAATTAATCTCTTTGCCTTATTTTTCTTGCTCTAATTAGGATGAGGTAACATTACTTCTTTAGAGGTATATTGTGAGAATTAAGTGAAAATCTATATAAAGTGCATAGAACAGTATTTGATGGTTTTATGTATATCTCTTTCTATTTATATAGATAAATACAGTGTCAATGCTGCATAATGATGTTTCTGTCAACGACAGGCCACATATACCATAGTGGTCCCATAAGATTGTAATACTGTATTTTTACAGTACCTTTTCTATGTTTAGATATATTTAAATACACAAATACTTACAGTTGTGTTAGAGTTGCCTACAGTATTCAGTAAAGTAGCACGCTGTGCAGGTTTGTAGGCTAGGAGCAATAGGCTATACCATATAGCCTAGGTGTGTAGTAGGCTGTGCCAGCTAGGTTTGTTCAGGTATACTCTATGATGTTCACATGATGATGCAATTGTCTAACGATGCATTTCTCAGAATATATTTCCATCATTAAGCAACACTGACTACACGCACACACACACAATTCATATTGTAAGTGGTCTAGATTATTATTTACTTAAAATAATTTTTTTTTGAGATAGAATCTCACCCTTGTTGCCCAGGCTGGAATGCAGTGGCGCAGTCTCGGCTCTCTGTAACCTCTACCTCCCAGGCTCAAGCGATCCTCCCACCTTAGCCCCTGGCTAATTTTTTTTTGAATTTTTGGTAGAGATGGGGTTTTGCCGTGTTGCCCAAGTTGGTCTTGAACTCCTGAGCTCAAGTTATCCGCTTGCCTTGGCCTCCCAAAGTGCTGGGATTGTAGGCGTGAGCCACCGTCTGGCCTGGTCTAGATTATTGAGTATTGTTAACTGTTATAGACTGTTCTCAGCAGCTCTTTAGTCCCTGTTCTATTTCCTGACTGCTTTTCTTGAACTCAAATACAAGGATCTAAATACAGGCTTTACTTTTGTATATAAGTGTGTATGGAATGAGCTGGCAGCTTTACGTCAAGCCAGGAGTAAACTGGGTCCTCTAAAATGAGAGCACATAGCTTCATGAGTCCATGTGTAGCAAAGCCCCATGTCTAATTATGATGTTAGATTGAGGACAGCTGCTCTGTGTTGGAGACTCTGACTGCTTGAAGTCCTTTGGTTTGCTTCTTGCTGACTCTTCTTGACTAGCCTTCTCCTGTAGCTGCTTCTTGTGGGATTAAAGTACAGCGTGAGTGTTCACACCCCCAAAGAGTATGTAAGAACATCTGTTAAGGTGAAAGAAGTATTAAAATTTATTTTTAGGCTGGATGCTGTAGCTCACGCTTGTAATCCCAGCACTTTGGGAGGCCAAGGCAGGTGGATTATTTGAGGTCAGGAGTTTGAGACCAGCCTGTCCAATATTGCAAAACTCTGTTTCTACTAAAAATACAAACAGGGTGTGGTGGCATGCACCTGTAATTCCAGCCACTCGGGAGGCTGAGGTGGGAGGGAGAGTTGCTGAAATCTGGGAGGCAGAAGTACTCCAGCTTGGGCAACAGAACAAAACTCCATCTAAAAAAATGTATATGGATATAAAATCTTTTATATAAAATCATTTCCAAAATGTTTAAAAATATATATGCTTTATAGTATATTAGCATGACAGTGTGTAATTTGTAAATAAATATACATATATTATAGTTATGTGCCCAGGGAGTTTCACTTATAAAAGTATGTGATCAAAAGTTTATGGGCGCACAAAGGACAGCCTCACAAAAATATATTAACTTAAAAAAAAATTCTAGGAGCACCTAAACCGCTGGGGAGATAGGGCCTAATAGGGCATTTCACAGCTGAGCTCTCTGGTTCTTGTATCTGTGTAAGAAAGTTAGTTTAGCTATTATCCCTTGTGCCTACTGTGGTACATCTCCCTTTTATTTACCTAGCATTGTGAATCTCTCAGAGTATGGGGGCAGAAGCTGAGGCCAGCTGCTTTGTTATACTTCTCTCTGCTGCTTTTGACCTGTACATTCCTACTCCTGTACTCTGAGCTTGAATGTTTTCTATGGCACTGCTGGGGCAACCCATCTTCTACCAAAGTTAGATTATTTGAGATCTCCTTTTGTCCACATTGAATTTTTCATTGTTTGGCGTTGAACAGCTTTTGCATTATCAATATGAGACTTTATATTCCACATCTTCCAGAATTTTCTTATTTTTAATTTTTTTTTTTTTTTGAGACAGGGTCTTGTTCTGTCACTCAGGCTGGAGTACAGTGGCATAATCATAGCTCACTGCAGCCTTGACCTCCTGGACTCAAGCAATCCTCCCACCTCAGCCTCCTGAGTAGCTAGAAATACAGATTTACCAGACCACACTCAGCTAGTTTTTTTTTTTTAAGAGTCAACGTCTCCCTACATTGCCCAGGCCGTTCTGAAACTCCTGGGCTCCTCCTGCCTTGGCCTTCTAAAGTGTTGGGATCACAAGCATGAGCCACTGTGCCCAGCCAGTGCTTTTTAACTGTGTCATTTCAGTGAAAATTTTCAAGAATGGGAAAGTAAACAGAAAGGTTCAGTTTTCTGTCTTGAAACCAAAAGCCTGGAATGGTTTAAGAGGGGTGTGTGTGTGCGTGCGTGCGTGTGTGTGTGTGTGTGTGTGTGTTGTAACTGGGATTATGGGTGGTATACACCACCAGGACTGTCTAATTTTTGTATTTTTGGTAGAGATGGGGTTTCACCACGTAGGCCAGGCTGGTCTTGAACTTCTGGCCTTTAGTGATCCAGCCATCTTGGCCTCCCAAAGTGCTGGGATCACAGGCATGAGCCACTGTGTCCTGCCAAATGTTTTAGGATTATTTTTTAAAAAGCAGGCTGGGCTCAAAGGTTCACACCTGTAATCCCAACACTTTGGGAGGCTGAGGCAGGCAGATTGTCTGAGCTCAGGAGATCAAGACCAGCTTGGGCAACATGAGACCCTGTCTCTACTAAAAATAGAAAAAAATTGCTGTGTTTGGTGGTGTACCCCTGTGGTCCCAGCTACTCAGGAGGCTGAGGTGGGAAGATTGCTTGAGCCCTGGGTGGGGGTTGTGGAGGTTGCAGTGAACTGAGATTGTACCACACCACTTCCAGCCTGAGTGATGGAGTAAGACCCTATCTCAAAAAACAAACAACAACAACAAAAAAATTAAAGGCTGAGCACGCAGTAGCTTACATCTATAATCCCAGCATTTTGAGAGGCTGAAGGAGGAGGATCACTTGAGGCCAGGAGTTTATGACCAACCTTGGCAACATAGCAAGAACCCTGCCTCTACAGAAAAAAAACAAAAAAACACATTAACTGGATATGGTGGGATATGCCTGTAGTCCCAGCTATTCGGGAGGCTGAGGCAGGAGGATTGCTTCCGCCCAGGAGGTCAAGGCTCCAGTGAGCCCTGAATTGTACCACTGTACTCCAGTGTGGGTAGAGTGAGACCCTGCTTTAAAAAAAAAAAAAAAGCAAAAAAGTCCGGAAAAAACAAGAATGCTTATTATTTAAGAACTGATAATGAATCTTTCTATAAAGCTTTTAAAATGTTAATGAACTTTTACCTCCCCTGGCTCATTTCCCTCATTTTAAATATAGATTTTTTAAAAACCATATGTTTTTGTTAAGTGTGGGCAAGTCCTAGGAGTGTGTCCTAACTCCACCACTTTATTTACTGTAATACTTTTGAGTGCCTACCACAGGCTAATCATTCTGTGAGATACCATGGATTTTAAGACAAATAAATCAGTAATCTCTGTCCATAAGTATTATGCAGTCAAGGAGGGTAAATAGACACACTGCTAATAACACAATAATAGAGTAAGTGTTCTAATAGCAGGATAGATAGAGTCCTATGGGAATATCAGGGAACAAGTGATTAATTTTATCTAGATGATAGGAGAGCTTTATTTACAGAAGGCATATTAGTTGACTGGTCCTTAAAGAATAAATTATTTTAACAGGTCATAAAAGTACAGAAGACCCATTCTAGGCAGAAGAAAAAACATGAGCAAAATTGTAGAAGGGTGGAATTTATGGTATGTTCCAGGAATGGTTTCTTGCTCAGTGAAGGTAGAACACAGAATATATCAGACACTTTTCTTTCTTTTTTTTTTTTTTTAAATTCAGTCTTCATATATGGAGACTGTCAAAAATTGCCAATGTCGACTATATTGCAAAGTTGTCACAGCAGGGTATTGGGAAAAGTTTTCAATTAGCAATAATCATGCTTGGATAAACCTCATTGTCTATGATAACTGCTACTGCACAAAGCTTTATCAGACACTTTTCTAATCACCAAAATGATACTATTTGCCCTAAATATACCAATAGGGCGCTTGTGGGGGCAAATGGAAATAGAAATATAGGATTATGAAAACTGTATGTGTATTTTCAAGACTCTTGTTATTTGTTGAGGTCATGATAGATAAGAAAAAAGGAGGTATGAAAAAGTGGATCAAGTAAGAGGATTGAAGTGGCACTACAAAATTGAGTGTAGAAGCCGGGTGCAGTGGCTTATGCCTGTAATCCCAGCACTTTGGGAGGCCGAGGCGACAGATCACCTGAGGTCAGGAGTTCGAGATCAGCCTGGCCAGCATGATGAAACCCCATCTCTACTACAAATACAAAAAATTAGCTAGGTGTGGTGGTGCATGCCAGTAATCACAGCTACTTGGGAGGCTGAGGCAGGAGAATCGCTTGAAGGGAGGGAGACAGAACTTCCGGTGAGCCAAGATTGTGCCATTGCACTCCAGCCTGGGCAACAAGAGCAGTAAAAACCCCTTCTCAAAAAAGAAAACTGAGTATAGAAAACTTGAATTTGAGTTTTTAAAAATGTTCCTTCAATATGTTAAATTTAACCTTTTCTATGGCAAAGAAATATGTGTATACCTATATAGTTTTGTTCTTCTTTTGAAGTGTAATATAATCTAGACTCAGTGTATATGTTGAACTGAAATTGGTTTTTTCTTGTGTTTTAGGTGGTGAAAACAGTTGGTTTGCGTGAGGTCTGGTTTTTTGGGCTGCAGTATGTAGACAGCAAAGGTTATTCTACATGGCTTAAACTAAATAAAAAGGTAAAATATGTACAATAACATTAATAATTATGTTAAGTTGAAATTATCATGAATTTGTGCTGGAAAAGCTAACAGTCTGACTGATTCCAAGCTTCCTTTTGTAGTTATCTGTTAATCGTTAAGAGGTATCGTGTGTTTTTAATTCAGTCAGGCACCATCAGCTTGCCATCTCAAAAAAAAAAAAAATGCTTACTTTTCCTATTTGAAAACTTAGCCTATAACAAATATTAAAGCAAATATTACAGATGGCGTACTCAATGCATCAATTTCGATGTAAACATCTGTAGGATAAGCTTCTCAAGAATATGTAGAAACGTTTTCAATTTGGTTATTAGAATCTGAGTTTATCGGTCACATTCAAGAGCGTAGAATCTTTTATCACATATATTTGTTTACTGATTTAGAGTATTATACACTAAAATCTGACTTCATAGATTTAGAATCTTCTATTTTATTTCTTACTTTCTTCCAAAAAGAATTTGATGTGACTAGGTTCAATTATTGTAAACTTAAGATTTTTGTTGATTACACTTGACATTATTTTTCCAGGTGACACAGCAAGATGTTAAAAAAGAGAATCCTTTGCAGTTCAAGTTTAGAGCTAAATTTTTTCCTGAAGATGTTTCTGAGGAATTAATTCAAGAAATAACCCAGAGACTCTTCTTCTTGCAAGTTAAGGAAGCCATTTTAAATGATGAGATATATTGCCCGCCAGAAACTGCAGTTCTTTTGGCCTCCTATGCTGTCCAAGCCAAGTATGCAGATTATAATAAAGAGATTCATAAACCAGGATACCTGGCTAATGATAGACTCCTACCCCAGCGGTAAGTGAAACATGCCTTTACATTATATTGTTTGAAAATTACAGTCCAGAAGTCTATAAATAAAATTTTTTTCAGGGCATTTTTTTTCTTTTTGAGACAGGGTCTGGTCCTGCCACCTGTGCTAGAGAGCAATGGCGTGATCTCAGCTTACTGCAACCTCTGCCTCCCAGGCTCAAGCCATCCTACCACCTCAGCCTCCCGAGTAGCTGGGACTATAGGCACATGACAATTTTTTTTTAATGTATTTTTGTAGAGTTGGGGTTTCATGATATTGCCCAGGCTGGTCTCAAGCTCCTGAGCTCAAGTGATCTGCCTGCCTCTGCCTCCAAAAGTGCTGGGATTACAGGCGTGAACTGCTGTACTTGGCTTTTTTTTTTTTTTTTTTTAAATCAGATTTTAAGTTGCCAGCTGGATCATGGGTGTACTTCTGAAAATCATGACCTAGCACCTCCATAGATTTATATGCTCTATAATTACCTACGGTTGATCTGCTTCATTCTTCATTCCCATAGGGTAAGCAATAAATGGAAGCAGTGATAATTTGGACTTGAGGAAAGGATATTGCTGCTTCTTGGTACAAATTCTAACACAGGAAGGTGCTTAATAAATGAGAATA
>NW_016107509.1:3638849-3654577 GCF_001604975.1 Cebus imitator | reverse complement strand
TGGAGTTTCACCATGTTGGCTAGGCTGGTCTCAAACTCATGACCTCATGATCCGCCCACTCAGCTTCTCAAAGTGCTGGGATTACAGGCATGAGCCACCTCGCCCGGCCACATTTTTTTTTATCTGCAGTGTACTGCTGCCTCTATAATGGCTATTTTAAAATAACATGGCATAGGAAAAAATTATTAGAAGACCTAAATTTTGAGTATTGATTCAACGCTTTGCTATATATGTGACCTTAGGTACATAACCTAAAACCTCTGAACTTCAATACCTAAGTCTGCAAAGTGGGGATAATAATTCTTCTCTGACTGTCTTCCAGTTTATGATTATAATTAATGAACTGTATGGTTTACAGTTTTAATTGTCAAAAGTGATACAAGTGTTACTTGGTAATATTAATGAAATCTAGAAAATCAAACATCAAATACTAATTTTTGATTTTTTAGAGACAGGGTCTGACTCTCTCACGTAGGCTGAAGTGTGGTGGTGTCATCATAGCTCCTGTAGCCTCAAACTTCTGTGCTCCAGTGATCCTTCTGCCCCAGCCTGCAAAGTAGCTGGGACTACAGGCGTGTGCCACTGTGCCCAGCTAATTTTTGTATTTGTTGTAAGAGGTGGGTCTCATTGTGTTGCCCAGGCTGCTCTTAAATTCCTGACCTCAAGCAGTCATCCTGCTCCAGCCTCCCAAAGTGCTGGGATTACAGGCATGAGCCAATGAGCCCAGCCTAAATATTACTTTAAGTATCTTGATTCTTAATTTTGGTAGCATACATATCCTTGATATTACAGACTACACTGAGATCTTTTTAGAACCTGGAAAGAGGTTTTTACTATGCTCTATTTTTAGTCCACATTCCTGAATTAAAAAAATTTTTTTTTTCCTGAGACAAGATCTGGCTCTGTTACCCTGGCTCAAGTTCAGTGGTGTGATCTCTGCTTACTACGACTTCCGCCTCCTGGGCTCAAGCCATTGTCCCACCTCAGCCTCCTAAGTAGCTGGGACTACAGTGTGTGCCACTGCACCTAGCCAATTTTTGTATTTTTTGTAAGGATGATGTTTTGTTATGTGGCCCAGGCTGGTCTCGACTCCTGGATTCAAACGATATGCTTACCTCAGCCTCCCAAAGTGCTATGATTACAGGCATGAGCCATTGTGCCCGGCCCTAAAAAATGTCTATTTAAATGTAAAAATGTGCATTACTATTAACTTAAAATTTCAGTTTTGCACCATTTCCTTATAGTAGTATTGAAGCTTTTAGGTGTAGTTTCTTTTTGATGGTTAGGAAATATGAAGGAAGACAACTGCTTCATGTTCACTTTTATTTTCTTTGTAGGCATTAAGGTTTATTTTAGTTAATAGACATATCATCTTTTAATACGTGCTTTATAAGGTGCCACAAGTACAGTAACTTTAAAATTTGATTTTTGTTTTGACACGGAGCCTTGCTCTGTTGCCTGGGCTGGAGTATAGTGTCGCAATCTTGGCTTACTGCACCCGCCACCTCCCGGGTTCAAGCAGTTCTCCTGCCTCAGCTTCCCAAGTAGCTGGGATTACAGGTGCCTGCCACCACGCCTGGCTAGTTTTTGTATTTTTCGTAGAGACGAGATTTTGTCATGTTGGCCAGGCTGGTCTCAAACTTCTGATCTCAAATGATCCACCTGCCTTGGCATCCCAAAGTGCTGAGATTTCAGGCGTGAGCCACCACGGCTGGCCAAAATTTAATTATCAAATGTTATAGTGTTCTGCTGTGTAATTTTGTGGCATTAGTAGTCACCTTGGAAGAGGATGGAGTCATCTTCAGTTGTTCACCAAGAGAATCAGGAATATGATATATTTGATAGTCTGTTTATATTCTTCTGGTTTTGAATGTTACTCTAACCTAACATCCTTCGTCTTAGATTTAAAGCACTTAATTCAGTAATCAGACTATTATGGTGGAATTTCGTTTCATATAAGGATTACCTTTTGCTTTATAATCAGAATTACTGTAAATTTTTTTTTAATGTTAAAGAACAAGAATGGTTTATCTATACAAGTACAGTATTTTTCACTGTCAAACCGGATTGTTGTTTGGTTGAGCAGCAGATGAAGTAATTGGCATGTGATGAAAAAATCCTTTAAACACTAGAATCACACTCAAGCGCAGTTTATTTTAAATACATGTGTGCTCTAACTCACTCTGTTTAAAAACAAGGAAGGTGGCTAAATGCTTTAGATAAGGTTGCTTGTGGTTGCTAGTGCAAATGCCCATTTCAAGATTTCTTCCTTAATTTTGTGTAAGTTGTTCTTTCAGAGTTGATATTCCATGAAGGACTGATTCAAGCTATTTTAATCTTAAATGAGACTTAGTCATAAAATCAGATGCCTGTTTCTTTTCTGTTTAGAACAGTGAGGATATTTTTACAGTGATTGTCTTACTCCAGTATGGTATATAGCACACTTTTTTCTCAGTTTCTAAGTACAGCCTGGGGAATAAATGAGTAATTAGGTTATTTGGTAATGACAAATTAAATAAAATAATTCAGCGGTTCTGATTTCTTGTATTGAAAAACCCAAATTAGTAATTTGTTCTTATTATAGAAAAGTTTAGCTCTCGTGGTATAGATAATTAGCTCCACCAGATAGTATTGCTTCTCTTGGAAAAGAGCTAGATACACATAAATTTTTGCATACCAGGTTTCTGACTTGGGCAGCTGGGTGTTTGGTAATACCTTTTATCAAAATGAGAGGAAAAAAAGTACATTTGAGGGGGAAGATGAATTCAGTTTTGAACATATTGAGTTTGAAATATGTATGGTATAACCAAGAGAGATATCTATTATTTATATGCATATGTGGGTCCAGACCTTTTAGAACAGTCTGGGACTACAGATACAGTTTTGGGGAGTAATCAGTGAATAGATGATGATTAAGCCGTGAGAATGAAAGAGATCAACCTGCAAGTACTATCAAATGAGAAAAAGACCTAGGGTAGACCTTGTTGGACCTCAGATTTTGTCTGTGGGTTCTGCATTCACAGAGTCAACCCCACAAATGGAAAATATTTGAAAAAATGAAATAGCACAGCAATAAAAAAAAATACAAAAATTTAAAAATACAGGATAACAATACAAAACATTTGTAGTGTATTAGGTATTATTAACCTAGAGACGATTGAAAATAAACAAGAGGATGTGCATGGGTTATATGCAACTGTTACACCATTTTATATCAGGGAAGTGAGCATCCACAGTTTTTGGTATCCATAGGGAGTCCTGGAACCAATCCTTTATAGATGTGGAGGGACAACTGTACTGAGACAAAATGGTCAGAGATTCAATAATAATACCAGAAGATGGCTGGGCCTGGTGGTGCATGCTTATAATGCCAGCTACTCGGGAAGCTGAGACAGGAGAATCACTAGAACCCTGGAGGTGGAGGCTGCAGTGAGCCAACATGGCACCACTGCACTCCAGCTTGGGTGACGGAGCAAGACTCTGTCTCAAAAAACAAGAATACTACCAGAAGAGTATTATGTCATAGAAACCAAGTTAAAAGAATAATTTATGGAGAGAATGATCAGCACTGCCAAGTAGTTCCAAGAGGTCAAGTATGAGGAGAACTAAAGTGTTGGAATAAGGAAATTGGGGCCCGGCGTGGTGGCTCACGTCTGTAATCTCAGCACTTTGGGAGGCCGAGGTGGGTAGATCACATGAGGTCAGGAGTTCGAGACCAGCCTGGCCAACATGACGAAACCCCATCTCTACTAAAAATACAAAAATTAGTTGGATGTGTTGGTAAGTACCTGTAATCTCAGCTACTGGAGAGGCTGAGGCAGGAGAATTGCTGGAACCTGAGGCGGAGGTTGCAGTCAGCTGAGATCACTCCATTGCACTCCAGCCCAGGCGACAAAAGACTCCATCTCAAGAAAACAAAACAAAAAAAAAGGAGATATATAGTGACCTTAGAAGAGCAGTCTTTATAGAGTATTGGGTGTTTGAGCCAGATTGGGTAGATTGGGGGCAGTGGATGTCAGTTATGAAAACTGAGGTTAGTGTGTAATGCACAGCCCATAAAAGAAAGTTGGCTCTGAAAAAGAAAAAAAGAAAAGGATTGGGAAAAATTGACTCTTCTAATTCTTTCATTCATTCTGCAAATTTTTGAGGCCCACTTTAGTACTGGCATTGGGCATATAATTATGATGAGCAGTCAACTGCACTGGGTTATATCACCAAGGCTGATTGCATGCCTGTCTGTGAGCCCAGAGGCCAGACAGCAAGAAAGACAAGAAACTGAAAACTTAAGCTCTCTAAGAAGGAAGATAAAACTCTTCTCCCCAAAAGCAAGAGCTTGAAAAAGATGCCTAGAGAAAGGAGCAGAGTATAAGAAGAACATAACGGTATGTCTCAGACCTCTTTAAGAAATCTAAGTTGTATGTAATGTGTCCAAGGGGAGATTTTATGATTTCTTTAGACTGCCAAGAAATCCCTGGATTTCATACAAGATTTTTTATATAGCAAAACACTAATATTTTAACACCACAGCTTTTGCTATCAGTAAAGTAGGATCTGGTAAATAAAGGTGAGTAATTATCATATGAGCCAAAGAGAATAGAAATCCTGATCTGTAGTGTGCATAGTAGGTAACTTGTAAACATGACTTTGCTAATTTGGTGTTAAAATAGTAGTAGTAGAACATAATGTTTGTGTTTGGCTGGGCCTGGTGGCTCATGCCTGTAGTCCCAGCACTTTGAGAAGCCCAGGCAGGCGGATCACTTGAGGTCAGGTATTCAAGACCAGCCTGGCCAACATTGTGAAGCCCCATCTCTACTAAAGACACAAAAAGAAAAAGAAAAAAAAAAAAATATCCAGGCATTGTGGTGCACACCTGTAATCCCAGCTACTCTGGAGGCTGAGATAGGAGAATCGCTTGAACTCAGGAAGCAGAGGTTGCAGTGAGCCGAGATTGTGCCGCTATACTCCCAGGCTGGGCAACAGAGTGACACTCCATCTCAAAAAAGGAAAAAAAAAAAAGAATGTATTTGTTCACATTTGAATTAAGAACACTGGAAGGATACAAAAACAAGTTATTTGGAGAGTATTGGATTAGAGTATGACTTTTCACTCTACTTTTTATTTAACTGAAAGTATTACCTACATAAACCAAAATTAGTAGGCAAAAAGGTAAATACAAATACATGAAGGAAGAATTAGGGCCCAAGAATTCTGGTTTCAATCTGGTCTTTAATTTTTGATATAACATTTTATTCCTTTGAAATATTTGGGTTCCTATAAGCTATCTTTGTAGTAACTTTTTGGAGCATGTGTTATTTCAAAGAATTTAAGCATCCTAGACACTTTTAATTTTGAGAGAATTATTGATTATTCTGATGCAATTGTAAAAAATAAGATAGATCCCTGGTGTCCTTCTCCCAGCCTTCCCTAATGGTAACATCTTGTGTAACTACAGTACAATATTACAGACAAGATACTGACATTGGTACAATCTAGCCACCTTATTCAGATTGCATCAGTTTTACCTGCACTCATTGTTTGTGTAAGTATGTAATTTAGTTCTATGCAATTTCATCATGTGTATTAATTTGTCTGACAGCTCCTGTAGTCGAGTTACTAAAAGGATTCTATACTTTTAAGGTGTATGATTTTGAATCATAAAGACATTATATTTTCTTTTGTCCTTTTAGTGTATTGGAACAACACAAACTAACGAAAGAACAGTGGGAAGAAAGAATACAGAACTGGCATGAAGAACATAGAGGAATGTTAAGGTATTTGGGTAGCTATTTTCTATGGTTTTTTTTTTCCCCCTAAAATATATTTTTATGTCATAACATTTATTATTACATTATTTCCAAAAGATTATTTGACTTATGTAAAGCACTGATTTTTAATTCAAGGTATTTGTAATTTTAGTTTGATATGCTCCTACTTAAATATGTTACATTTAGTTTTATTTCAACAGGGAGGATTCTATGATGGAATACCTGAAGATTGCACAAGATCTAGAAATGTATGGAGTCAACTATTTTGAAATAAAAAATAAAAAGGGAACTGAACTGTGGCTAGGTGTTGATGCTTTGGGTCTGAATATTTATGAGCATGATGACAAGTAAGTGAATTAGTTGCATAGTGAACTAGTCATTGTTCAGTGGTCTAAATAACTTTAATCTTCTGTCCTGTTTGTCAGAGTACTTTCTTGTCTTGATTACCCTTACTACTAGTTTCAAACTAAAAGATTAGTCAATGCCACATAGATTTGTAGATATTTTCTCTCCTCTTAATCACCCTGCAAGTTCAGAGTTCTACTTTTCAGTGTATTTATCAAATGAAGTGATTTGCTTTTATTTGAATTGTGCTGCGTTAGCTCTTGTGAGTTATGTTTAGTAACTTAATTAAAATTTGTTCCCTCTATAGGTGAGGAATAATTCTGTAAATGCCATTATGCTTGACCAATAGGTTGAAATTGAAATGAATATATATAAGAAATCAAGAGCAATGAGAGAATGAAATTAGTAAATACGTCTATTATAGCTTAGAGGATGTTTTTTGAACATATATAGGAATTGTTTTGAATATATTTGGATATTAATACAATAGAACATCCCTGTATTATGCCTATTGAACAGTATAATTATATTTTGAAATTGACCAAATATTATTTTTTTATTATACATATATAATTCAATATTTTATTATACATATGTATAATATATGTATATTTACATCTGCATATTGTATATGTACTACATAAATACATGGGTAAATACTACATAAAGTACATTATAAACATATACATGCAATATAAAATATACCAGACTCTTACAAGACTTTTCAGGATTAATAACTCCAGTTGTCTTAGACTTTATTTACCATACCACATAAGCATCCAAGTCTATGCCAGTAATTAATGCCTTTTCCTAAGACATTATTTATTCTAGGTTGGCTCCAGAATTTTATTATTTTTATTATTACAGGTATCTAATAAAATACTAATTTCAAAGCATATGTGATTCCAAATAAGCATTTTACTACTTTTACCCTAATCTCTTTTCATGTTTTCATTACAAAGCAAGTTAGAATGTACGTCATTCAGAATAGAAGTTTTTGGAAAGCAAAAATGACTTCAAGACTAATTTTTGTGAACTGAATTTTTTTCTTTTTTGTTTTAGAGAATGGGATCTTGCTATATTGCCAAGGCTGGCCTCGAACTCCTGGCCTCTAGCGATCCTCCCGCCTCTGCCTTCTCCAGTGCTAAGATTATAGGCGTGAGCCACGGTGCCTGGCTTCTTCATTTTTTGTTGTTGTTCAGGCATATATTGGAGCAATTTTTTTTATTTTTTAAAAAGTTATTGTATTAGCCTCCAGGCTTACCTCACAAGATTGTTGTGAGAATTATATGAGGCAATTGCTTTAGAATTTTTCGAAGTGGCATGTAAATACAGCATAAAATACTATGTTACATTCCTGCAGTCTCTGTTTTAAGCAGGTTACACTGATATCAGGGGCCATTAGAGGGCAGTATAACACATGCATACTGACCTAAATAATGTTTTTCTCTAGAGGGACAAAGAATAAAAAAAAAAAAAAATGTTTTATGTAGAAAAGACTGCTGTTCTGCAGTACCTACTCAGCTTGCGAACTAAAAGCAATATAAATAGGTAGAAATTCATGCTGTGTTGTCGGAAGCCTGGCTAAAAGATGCCTTCTGGCCAGTATAGGTGTCAAAATCATTTCTCAATCGTAGTTATTAGGACAATAGGACAATAGTGATGCATGTGATGGATAGTCTGAAACAGTAAAATACATGAAAAGGCAGAAACAAAATTACTTATTCCAATTTGATTCCCTATATCTTTAGGGTGGTAAAAAGGAGGTAACTGCTGTATAGTCTCAAGAGTTTGAATTCCATCTTGACCATTTATCCAATATTTGTGTGACTGTTTAAATTTTTTTTTTTTTTTGAGACGGAGCTTCACTCTTGTTACCCAGGCTGGAGTGCAATGGCGCGATCTCGGCTCACCTCCACCTCCGCCTCCTGGGTTCAGGCAATTCTCCTGCCTCAGCCTCCTGAGTAGCTGGGAT
Organism: Cebus imitator; assembly: GCF_001604975.1. NCBI lineage: Eukaryota > Metazoa > Chordata > Mammalia > Primates > Cebidae > Cebus > Cebus imitator. The sequence goes on along the minus strand of NW_016107509.1, from coordinate 3,646,492 downwards.
TACAGGCACGCACCACCATGCCCAGCTAATTTTTTGTATTTTTAGTAGAGACGGGGTTTCACCATGTTGACCAGGATGGTCTCGATCTCTTGACCTCCTGATCCACCCGCCTCGGCCTCCCAAAGTGCTGGGATTACAGGCTTGAGCCACCACGCCCGGCTAAAATTTTTAAGTTGACATATTCATATACCATAAAATTCTTTTAAAATATACTGAAATAAGTATTTTTAGTATATTCATGAATATTCAGGCATATTCAAATTAAACATAGGAAGGAAGTACTGGTTTTTTTTTGTTTTTTTTTTTTTAATCTTCAATAACTTGCCAGTAATTCACATGAGAAGTTATAAGGGCCTTCCCCCCCTCCCACTTCTTATGCATATTTAAACGGTAATTGTAGCTTGAATCCAAACAGAATAAAAACTAAATAGCTAGTGCAAACCCCAAGAGGCTCAGTTCTACACTCGGGTCACCAGGTAGTTTTTTAAGATAATTTTAAGAAAATAACTATAATACTTTTAAGGTTCATGACATATTTATGAAATCTTTGGACGATTATTTGTTTTATGTGATTTATCAATTTTCCTCTTAAAAAAATAAGGTCAACTGTAGTTATGAATAAGTTAATACACTTTGAAAATATGGAACTCTTAAGATTGGTCATTCAGCCAGTTTAGGCCCTAAATAGTTAGGAGATTTGTTCATTGGTTCCTGCCTTTAATTAAGGAGATGTTCTCATTTTTTAAGGTTAACACCTAAAATTGGTTTTCCCTGGAGTGAAATCAGAAATATTTCATTTAATGACAAAAAATTTGTTATAAAGCCAATCGACAAAAAGGCACCTGTAAGTAATTTTTTAAATGTTTTGTGTATGAACTGTATATCTGCTACTTTCCTATGATATCACTTGAAGAATAACATTGTTCATTTATTAAATTGCTTCAAGGAACTTTCTCTTTCCATGGGTCGGCTTTCCCAGTGATGAAATAATATATGTTAATAAAAATCCAAAGTTTAATTTTTAAAGTAAGATGTAAATATTAAAATTTTGTTTGAAATTCAGTTATAAGATAGATAATATATATTAGGAGGCTAGTAAAACAATCACCATTCCTAAGAAGCAATTTTAAAACGTTTCTTCATTGATGGCTAGAATGCAGTGGAGGTAGCCCTATTCTAAATTAACATTGTTTATACAGTTTTGCATTATAAACTTTGTATTTTTGTAACTTGAAGCCTTGAACTTAAGAAATCTTTTTATTTAAATAGATTTTTAAATTTCCGCTAATGTCAAGTATACTCTAGTATCCTAACTCTGTTAGTTATTGGAAAGATAAAAGATAAGGAGAACAGGCCAGGCACGGTGGCTCAGGCGCATAATCCTGGCACTGTGGGAGGCTCGAGGGAGGCAGATCACCTGAGGTGAGGAATTCAAGACCAGCCTGGCCAACATGGCGAAGCCTCATTTCTACTGAAAATAGAAATAATAGCCAGATGTGGTGGTGCATGCCTGTAATCTCAGCTACTCGGGAGGCTGAGGCATGAGAGCTGCTTGACCCTGGGAGGCAGAGGTTGGAGTATGCCGAGATTGCACACCGCACTCCTGCCTGGGTGACAGCAAGACACTGTCTCAAAAAACCCCAAACAGTTCTAGGTTACAAAAAAAAAACCTCTACAGCCATGAACAGAGAACCAGTTTTGACATTAATGGCAAATGGCTTATAAGGAACTTTATACAGTTCATAGTTACTTTGGAGAACAAAAGGGAATAAATGACATTTAATGTATTACAAAGATAAGAATATTAACCTCTTTACAAAACTGGTAGGATACGAAAGATAAGGAACCAGTTATGTGGAAGTATGTCATCCTCACTGGGAGTTATGAAATTGTATGATTTCTAAACTATATGTTATATGACATTAAAATTCATACCTCATATTAAAATTTAGTACAGATTATTGTGAGACACAGTATCCCTCAGGAAGATTTTAAATTTGGAATACTTTATGTTCAGGATTTTGTTTTTTATGCACCTCGTCTGAGAATCAATAAGCGGATTTTGGCCTTATGTATGGGAAACCATGAACTATACATGCGAAGAAGGAAGCCTGATACTATTGAAGTACAGCAGATGAAGGCTCAGGCTAGGGAGGAGAAACACCAGAAGCAGCTGGAAAGGTATGGAATTTATGACCTTTTACTTTTAATTGACAGGAGTAGGCTATCTAAAATTTAAGACTGCTCCGTTTTTTAGGTATACCTTACATTTGTATTTTTAAATATTTTCATTGTATTAAAATTCAAAGACAGTATTATCACTCTGTCCTTTAAAATGAGTATGTACAATTTTCAAGTTAGAAATCTTTGACAGGTATCTTGGAGAAAATAGCTTTTTGTGATGCATTACTTGCTTTTTACTGATAGACATTGTTTTAGATATAGTAGTTTGAAATTTTCAAGATTGTTTTACTTGTGACTTATATTAATTTTTTCAGGGTAAGAATGTGCTGAATATTTAACTTTGAAACAGTGTCAGTGACATTGTAGTACACAACTGAAACATCACTTTGCCGAGTAGGATAATGCCAAAGACCCTAATCTTTTTAATTGTGTTTCTCTTTAACTTAAAAAAGAAAATGTTGCCGGGCGCGGTGGCTCAAGCCTGTAATCCCAGCACTTTGGGAGGCTGAGGCGGGTGGATCACGAGGTCAAGAGATCGAGACCATCCTGGTCAACATGGTGAAACCCCGTCTCTACCAAAAATACAAAAAATTAGCTGGGCATGGTGGCACGTGCCTGTAATCCCAGCTACTCAGGAGGCTGAGGCAGGAGAATTGCCTGAACCCAGGAGGCGGAGGTTGCGGTGAGCCGAGATCGTGCCATTGTACTCCAGCCTGGGTAACATGAGTGAAACTCCGTCTCAAAAAAAAAAGAAAACAAAATGTTAAATATGTTACATTGAGAATTTTAAAAATGGAATGATAGTGAATAAAAATTTGTATTAACCCTGGAATCAGATTATTAGGCCCAATAGTATTAATTTCCAAATCTGGTTTCAGATTAATTTCAACTTTTTGCTTTACTTGAAAAAATTTAGAGGCCAAACTAAGGTTAACTTTTATTGAGTAAATTTTTATGGAACAACATGATAGTCTAAGAAATGGAGTAGGTCCTTAAAATATACATATTTTAAATACTAGATACAAGGTACTTTGTATCTCGTAATTAAGGAAGCCATCTGCCAGATATTTTGCTACTATATTTTTAGTTTTTCTGTTGAATGGTTTTTTTCTTATTCAACAGCTGTTCTATGTAATTAAGGGATTTTGTTGATTTTTACTTATTTTGTAATATTAACTCAAATTATCTGCCTTAGAGAGGTTAACCACGTAACAAAACATTTTTATATGGGTGTAAAGCTTGTTAGTAATTACTGATCCCACCATTAAAGTTGGTGAGCTGAGCATGGTGGCATGTGCCTGTAGTCCCGGATAGTTGGGAGGCTAAGCCAGGAGAATTGCTTGAGCACAGGAATTTGAAGGCAATCAGGGCAACAGGCAACATGCAACATAGTAAGACCCTTTCTCTTTTTAAAAAAAAAAAAAAAAAATGGGCAATGAGTTGGATTGTTACTTTGATGTGCTCTGACCTTTTTTATTGTGGTGATGTGTTTTAGCATTACATTGTGGTTCTAATCTTAAATGCTTTTTAAAAATAATCTTTATTGGGCTTTACTTTCTATACAGTACATTTTTATCCATCATAGATTTGCATTTGCCTCTGTCAAAGGGAAGACTTCCTTTAGTTTCTACTTAATTTTTAAAAATCATCTTAAAGCTTTCACTGTCTCTTCAAGGTCTTCTAGCATGAGATAAATGAGAAATTCCTTTATGTACAGTTCCTGTATCTCACACTCATCACTCTGTATTATGCCTAACTGTTCTGCTCATTCATAATGTTGATATGTTTTTTACATTCTCAGCTTAATATAATTGTCTATATGTCCTTTATTTCATGGCTTATAGAGGAGTACTGTATCGCTTCTAGTACAGGTAGTATGTTTACTTGGTATCATTTGGTAATGGTGCTGTATTTTAGTTACTCTAGGGCCTAGATGGAAGTGAAAGACTTAAGTTTCTTTTTTGGCACAATAATCCATAGTTCTGGATAAATTTTATAGCTCTTTGTTAGTAAACAGTTATTGTCTGCTTTATACTCAGTAGGAGTTCAGTAACTTATTTAGTTTGAATGCCTAGAAGATACATTATTCTAGTCACCTAGGGATTGGCAGTCTTTCAGAAATGGCATACTGAGTCATTTACTCCCTGCTTTACAGGTCAGAGAGAGAGAGATGGCAACTGTATGTGTGGAAACAATTTTGATTAAGCCCATTGGCAAAGCAGCCAGCAGACATACCTGGGAGAATGCTCAGGTATGCTGCCTGTGCTGCTAGACTCTCTTGGGCAAGAACAGTAGTTGGGAAAGAGTAGTAAAGAGACCTCTTTCCCTACAGTACTTTGGTGTGTTTGGCTATATTTACTCCCCATAATTTTCATAACTTTGGGGTTTTCTGGCAAGGAAGATGACCGTATACACTATGGGTGGTTATTCCTTGTAGTGTTTGCTCTTAAATTATTTGCATCCAAATTGATTTATGACTCATAATTTTTGCACTTTTTTGTATGGCTAAAATTGTTTCCGCATGTAAAAACTGAAAGCCCCAAGTTTACAGTTTAGAGTTACATATCCATGTGCCAATTGTAGGTTAGCTATGGGAGATTCTGTATCGAGGCCGGCTAGTGTCATACAAGGAACACAGGCTTTGAAACTAGATAAATCTGGATTTGAAACTTCTTCTAACAGTCATCAAACAGATAATTTTGAGCCTGTGTTTCCTTGCTTTTAATATGAAAATAATATTCTTACCTTCAAGGGTTTTTGTAAGAAAGCATGACGGTGGTATACAGGCATTTAGCAAAGTACCTGGTACTTAATATAACAATAGCCATTATAATAATTTCTAATATTATTATAAACTAAGTTGAATATGTTTTTAATATTCAATGAAGAAAAATGTAATTGGGCCCATTTGATATTCTTTAAAAAGTAAGATATTCTAAATTAATTTTTTGCATGTTAATACAGGGAATAATAGTTTTTTAATAATATTTATGTCCTTGAGATAGAATAACTGTTGAAATGAGTGTTTCCAAACCCATACTCCAAATAAAAATATCTGCGTCTATTGTTACAGTAATCACAAAAGACTTGGTGAGGAAAGTGGGACTAAGCGGCACTAAGGCTTGAAGGTTAGAGAGAGGGGAAGATATGTTCAGAAGGAGAAGCCAACATAAACGAATATGTAGAGATAAAAATGTGTGTGGTGTGCCTATGGGCCACTGAGGCCCTCCCAAGTGAATAGCATTTGGGGAAGCAGCAAGATCCTCTAGTTTCATAAAGGAGACAAGACAGGCCTGTAAAAACTAGATATCACAGAGTGATGTAAAGGACTGAAGGCATTTGTATTATTTGAATGAAGTGTTGGCTGGAGATGGCTATCGTCCGGGTAGGATTCTTATAAAATGTGAGCTTTGAGCCTCACAAAGTACAGTAAATATAACATGTTTTAAATACTATAATCAGGTTAAATATCTGCTATATACTTATTCCATTTTTCAGTAGGAAGACCATTCCCCACCCCTCTCAATTTGTTTGTGGCTGGATTATCTTGAGTCTGTTTTTCTGCTTCCATATCTCCTTCACCTCTATCCCTGAAAAAGAACAAAAAATATCAATAGGGAAAAGCTAAATAAAATCAGCACATCCATCTCCAGAAGGGGTCATTTATGCCAGAGCTGGATCTGAAAGGCTCTTATTGGTGGAATATGATGGTAGCCTTCTGACTGAGATCTGGTTTGCAGTGGAGGTCCTCGAGAATTGTCTTGGGACCTTGGGGAAGGAGGGAGGAAGGTAGTTGGCTTGGGTGGCAGCACTGGATGTGATTGCACAGAGGCCGGGGAGTGGTTGGGTAGTCTAATCACCATCCTAGGGTGCAGACAACCTGGCATGGAAAAGAATTGCTTTTGGCCATACTAGCAATTACTTGGAAAGTTCTGTGGTTTTGCTTCTTGTGCTTTCATACAGAGCCTGATGTTTAGCTATCTAAAGAACACAGAAAGGTCAGCCGCCGCTGTGGGGGCCACCAGGCCTTTCTTTTGCCCAGAGAGATTGGGAAACAGAAATTTCCCTTAAATTCATGTCTTACAGAGTTATCTCATACGTCTAGAACTCCTTAAATCTCTTTGCCTATATGGGCTTTATAAATTGAAATAGGATTGAAAGAAGCTAATGTCCTGCAGAGTGAGCCCAAGTACTGGGGTTAGGAATAGTTATTGGCTTTTCCTCCTTGCTGTTGAGAAAGTACCTTATTGGCACAGAGAACTCCAGAACAGAGATGGAACTTCCCTTGCATGAATGGCCACAAGGCTCTAGTTTGTTTTTTATTTGACAGGGTCTTGCTCAGTTGCCTGCTAGGCTGGAGCACAGTGACACGATCATAGCTCACTGCAACCTTGACCTCCTGGGCATAAGTGATCCTCCCACCTTAGCCTCCTTGAGTAACCAGCACTGTGGGTACATACTACCATGCCTGGCTAATTTTTTATTTTTATTTTTAGAAGAGATGAGGTCTTCTTATGTTGCCCTGGTCTTGAACTCCTAACTTCAATCCTGCCGTGGCCTCCCAGTGTGGTGGGATCACAGACGTGAGCCACCATGCCCAATGTTTCTAGATTCTTAAATGGTGGGTGGATTTATTAAACCAGCAGTGAGGTGTGGTGACCCTTCATGTTTTGGCTTGGCACACTAGAGGGTCACCATCAGTGTCTGACCTCTTGCTGACTTATAACACCTGTTTGCCCCAGAGGTGGGCTCTCTTTCTGTCTTAGGGGCAGATGGGTACTAGGAACTGCAGGAATTTTATTAAAATTCAGGTTTATAAATAAGGGAGAAATCTTTGATAGCAAAATTTTGCTGATAAGTTTTTCAGAGACTGCAAGCTGAGAAACTATAGGGTTTTGTACTTGAAATTCAGAATTGACGGCAGGTGGCAGTGCTATCTATTTGTGGAACATTAGAGCATACTCAGATAAATTTCAGAGATGAAATCATAACTGAATTTTTAAGTTATCAAAATAGTGATTTGAATGTTGATTCAACTTAAGTAAAAAACACTGTCTGATAATAGAGTTTCCCCATGTGAATTTTATTCCTCTTTATATTTTTGGCCCCAGCATAGAGTCTGACCAGTGGTAGGCTCTTGGTAGATGTTTCGTGAATGAATTTGGCAAACACTCTCAGGCCAGATGCGGTGACTCAGGCCTGTAACCCCAGCACTTTGGGAGGCCTAGGCGGGTGGATCACCTGAGGTCAGGAGTTCAAGACCAGTCTGACTAACATGGTGAAACCCCATCTCTACTAAAAATACAAAAATTAGCTGGGTGTGGTGGCAGGTGCCTGTAATCCCAGCTACTTGGGAGGCAGAGGCATAAGAATCACTGGAACCCAGGCGGTGGAGGTTGCAGTGAGCCGAGATAGCACGACTGCACTCCAGCCTGGGCAACAAGAGCAAAACTCTTTTT
>NW_016107509.1:3624969-3637889 GCF_001604975.1 Cebus imitator | reverse complement strand
TAGAGACGGGGTTTCACCATGTTGGCCAGGATGGTCTCGATCTCTTGACCTCGTGATCCACCCGCCTCGGCCTCCCAAAGTGCTGGGATTACAGGCTTGAGCCACCGCGCCCCGCGACATTTCTAATTATTATTATTTTTCAATAGTTTTGGGGCTACAGGTGATTTTTGGTTACATGAATGGGTTCTATAGTGATGAATTCTGAGATTGTAGTGCACCTAAATGTACACTGTTCCCAATATGTAGTCTTATATTCCTCACCGCACTCCCAACCATTCCCTCTCAAGTCCTCAAAGTCAATGATATCACTCTGTCTTTGCATTCTCATACCTTAGTTCCCGCTTATAAGTGAGAACATACAGCATTTGTATGTTCTGATATACTTCACTTAGAATCATGGCCTCCAGCTTCATCCAGGTTGCTGCAAAAGACATTATTTTGTTCCTTTTTATGGCTGAGCAGTATTCTATCACATGAATAATGTTTCTGTCTATTAATTTGTAACAGCAATTGCAATTTCTTTTAAGGGCACAATTAGAGAATGAAAAGAAGAAAAGAGAAATAGCAGAAAAGGAAAAGGAAAGAATAGAACGTGAAAAGGAAGAGCTAATGGAACGTCTGAAACAAATTGAAGAACAGACAATTAAAGCCCAGAAAGGTAAGCGTTTCTTTTTGACAATGGATTAAAAATTATTATTGCTTTGTTGTCAGATAGTGGTATTTTTTTTACTACTGTTAAACCTTATTTTTTATATAGGACAATTGTATATTTAAATTGCCAGATTAATACTTAGTGGAATTACATCATGAACATGTTTCACTAAGGCACATTCATTTATACAGTGCTGATGTTTCTCTTAAACACGCAAATTTTTTTTTTTTAGTTTTTTTAAGCAAATATTTTTCATATGTATTCTTAAATATTGTAAATGGCTGTAAATATGGGTTCTATAAACAAAAAACTCATATCCAATACATGATGGCATTTAAAGTATATAATGCTTTATGGTTGTATAAGTAAGGCATTTAGGTAATTTAAAGTAATTTAAGCTATTCTGACTATATGAACTTTTTTGGAACTCAGTTCCTAAAAAGATTTTATTTTAGTCTACTAGAAAATACACAACACATAGACATGTTATATCTTTTGTTTGTTTTTGGTAATATGTTTGGAAGAACTTACTTCTTAGGCAATATATCACCAAAGTGCTACAGTACATAGAAGGGATACACTGAATTTATAGTCTGTGGTTTGTATTAAGTAACTTTAGGATATACTACTTTCACTCAGCAAATAGTGGAGAAAGCAAGGGAAAAAAAGTATTGCATGAATAAAATATTTTTCTCCTTTCTAAGCAGCAGGCTCTCAAGGGTAACATGAAGTCTACACTGTTTATAAAAGCTATATTTAATAACCTGCTTTCCTAACAATTGGTAGAACAAGCTATTCAGTTTTGTTGGAAGTAGCCAACACAGGTTGAATATCCCTTTTTGAAAATGCTTGGTAATAGAAGTACTACAGATTTTGGAATGTTTGCATTGTCCTATTGAGGATCCCAAATCTGAAAATCCCAAATCTGAGCTTTTTTTTTTTTTTTTTTTTTTTTTAAGACACAGTCTTGCTCTGTCATCCATGCTGGAGTGCGGTGGCATGATCTCAGCTCACTGCTACCTCTGCCTCTCAGGTTTAAGCAATTCTTCTGCTTCAGCCTCCCAGGTAGCTGGGATTATAGGTCCATAGCAGCAGGCCCAGCTAATTTTTGTATTTTTAGTGTAGAGAGAAGGTTTTGCCATGCTGGCCAGACTGGTCTTGATCTGACTTCAAGTAATCCGCTTGCCTCGGCCTCCTAAAGTGCTGGGATTACAGACGTGAGCCACTGTGCCCAGCCCTGAGCATTTTTGTGAATGTCATGTTGGTGCTTAAAAAGTTTTGGATTTTGGAGCATTTCACATTTCAGATTTTTGGATTAAGGATACGCAGTCTTTAGTCTTATTTAAGATATATTTTGATTTCTTATACCAGCCTGCTATGGTAGAGACATACTCTTGAGCAATGAGAGTAGACTAATTATAAGGGAGAGTAGCTAGAGGGGAAAGCCACAAAAATTGCTATACATGCACAAGCTGATTGATCACTTCAATTTCAAGAGGATTAGAAATAATACTTCTAGGAGAAAAAATAGTAGTAAACCTAGGTTTTATTCTGACTCATTAGAAGACTTATTTCTCAGAGCTATGAAAGCCTTAGAAACTAATTTAGCTGAGTGCCCAAGGGGGTGGTAAAGCATTTGTTTTCAGGCCGCAACTCAGGGGCAGAACTTGTTTTCTGAGTGCCACTTTATGCATTTCTGCCACCCTAGGTACCTTTTTTAAAAATTCAATCATAAACGACATGTATAAAGTGTGCCTACTTTGTGCTGCATTCAAGGAATACAAAGATTTAGCACAGATGGGAGTAAAATCCGTGTATTTGACAGAAATACATACATAAAAATACTAATAAAGTGGGATAGTGTGTATTAAGTGCCATGTGAATAGTGTAGGGAATACTTTTAGAGGAAGAATGCTGTAAAAAATCTGGATTGTACTGAATGAAGTATGTTAAAGTTTAAAAACATTACTGATCTGATTTTAAAGAAAAGTACTACTTTATCATTGATATAACACGTTTTCTGAGAAAATACTTACTAAATCTTTCAATCTCATTTAGGGTGTATAACAATAATATTAATGATTTACAAGTAAGCACTGAAGAATATAAGGAAGATAGAACATAAGAAAGAATATAGAGCATTCCTACCAAGATAATTTCAAATCCGTCATCTTAAGGCAAAGGACACCCAGTTATTTTAAAATTTCTTCTAATAAAGCTTTCCCAGGCTTTCCTAAAGTCTGCATGATTGTCTTGTAATTTATGCTAATTCTCATACAAATGCCATAAATTTGGCAATATCTTAAATCATGATTTAGTAGATCAATTTGTAGTTTTTTTGTTTAAGAAGAAACTTTTTTATACTTAATAATTTTTAAAAATTGAAGTCATTATTTTAAGTGAATCATTAAATAAAATTATTTATCTATTGACATTTTCATGATGTACCATTGTTAAATTATTTTATATTGCCGGGTGTGGTGGCTCACGCCTGTAATCTCAGCACTTTGGGAGGCCGAGGCGGGCGGATCACGAGGTCAAGAGACCATCCTGGCCAACATGATGAAACCCCATCTCTACTAAAAAATACAAAAATTAGCTGGGCGTGGTGGCGTGCCCCTATAGTCCCAAGTACTTGGGAGGCTGAGGCAGGAGAATTGCTTGAACCCCAGAGGCGGAGACTGCAGTGAGCTGAGATTGCTCCACTGCATTCCAGCCTGGCACCTGGCGACAGAGCAAGACTTTGTCTCAAAAAAGAAAAAAAAAAAAATCTTTATCATTTTTTAACCATTTTGAAGATATATTTGTGATGATATATTTGAGATATAATAAAGTCAAACCTGGCCAGGCACAGTGGCTTACCTCTATAATCTTAGCACTTGGGGGAGGCCAAAGCAGGAGGATTGCTTAAGGCCAGGAGTTCAAGACCAGCCTGGGCAACATAGCAAGACCCTTCTCTACAAAAAGTAAAAATAATAAAATAGGCTGGGTGCGGTGACTCATGCCTATAACCCAAGTGCTTTAGGAGGTCGATGCAGGAGGATTTTTTAAATCCAGGAATTTGTGGCCAGCCTGGGCAACATAGTGAGATCCTGTCTCTCCAAAAACTAAAAGTGAGCTAGGTGTGGTGGCATGTGCCTGTCGTATCGGCTACTCAGGAGACTGAGAAGTGGGAGGATCATTTGAGTCTGGGAGGTCCAGGCTGCAGTGAGTCATGTTTGGGCTACTGTACTCCAGCCTGAGCAACAGGGTGATACCCTGTCTCCAACAAAATAAAATAATAAGTAAATAAGTGTTCACACACACACACACACACACACACACACGGTGCCAAACCTGCATTCAGTTACTGTCCCAGCAAATATCAAAGTGAAGGCCATCTGCAAGAAGACAAACAACAGAAAATAATTAGTATAATGATTTCATTCATTCTGGATACATCTTGTATGTGTTAGGCACCGTTCTAGTATTGAGTTTATAGTACTGGACAAAATAAGTTTCTGTTCTCCTGGAGTTTACATTTTATTGGGGAAAGACAAAATAATGTATTAAATAATACAATTATTTTACATAGTTTTAAGTGCTACAAGGAAAGGAAACATGGTAATGTGATGAAAGCAGTAGTGGTGGGTAGGAAGGGAGTGTCTAATTTAGACATACATTGTTTACAATTTGAAAAGGCTTTACTTCTGTGATTAACTTAGAATATGACTATAAGCAAGTCATTTTAATATCTCAATTTCCTTGGGATCCTAATTTCTTTTTTTTTGAGACGGAGTTTCACTCTTGTTACCCAGGCTGGAGTGCAATGGCGCGATCTCGGCTCACCGCAACCTCCGCCTCCTGGGTTCAGGCAATTCTCCTGCCTCAACCTCCTCAGTAGCTGGGATTACAGGCACGCGCCACCATGCCCAGCTAATGTTTTTGTATTTTTAGTAGAGACGGGGTTTCACCATGTTAACCAGGATGATCTCGATCTCTTGACCTCGTGATCCACCCGCCTCGGCCTCCCAAAGTGCTGGGATTACAGGCTTGAGCCACCACGCCCGGCCTAGGATCCTAATTTCTAAAGTGGAAATAATCCCTAATTTAGCATTCTGAGATTAAAAAGAATATTTACAGTTGTTGGGTTCTTTTGGTGAGACAGAGTCTCACTCTGTTGAACAGGCTGGAGTGCAATGGTGCAGTCAAGGCTCACCATAGCCTCAAATTCCTGGGCTCAAGTGATTCTCCCACATTGGCCTCCCAAAGTGCTGGAATTATAAGCGTGAGCCGTTGCACCCAGGCTTATAGTTGGACTTTTTAAAAAATAAAAAGTTAGCTTGGTGCAGTGGCCAGTATCGTAGCCAATGAGGTTTATCCGAGGCACGATTATTGCTAATTGAAAACTTTTCCCAATACCACATCATGACAACTTGCAGTATAGTTTGACAGTCTATATGGAGACCGAATTAAAAAAAAATTTGGCCGGGTAAGGTGACTTATGCCGGTAATCCCAGCACTGTGGGAGGCTGAGGCGGGCACATCACTTGAAGTCAGGAGTTCAAGACCAGCTTGGCCAACATGGTGAAACCCCATTGCTGCAAAAATAAAAAATTAGTGGGCACTTGTAATCCCAGGTACTAGGGAGGCTGAGGCAGGAGAATCACTTGAACCTAGGAGGTGGAGGTGGCAGTGACCCAAGATCGTGCCACTGCACTCCAGGCTGGATGACGAACAAGACTCTGTCTCAAAAAAAAAACAAATAAAAATTTTATTGAAGTACAGATAGAGTGATTTCTCAAGTACAAGGCTCAATGTTTGCAAAGTGAGTTTATTCGCATAGGTGCCTTGAACACAATATAGAAATTACCTACACTCAAGGAGTCTCCTCCTTTTCTCTTTTTCTTTTAACCTCAAATGTGATTTCTGTCACTCTGATTTTACCCTCATATAGAGCTTAGTTTTGTTTTCTAATAGCTTTGTTGAGCTATAGCTTATAATTTACATACCATGTAATTACCCATTTGAAGTATATAGTTTAAGGGTTTTTAGTGTATTCACAAAGTTATACAGCTATCACCATAATCAATTTTAGAACATTTTCATTATCCCAAAAAGAAATCCCATACCCATTAGCAGTCACTCCCATTTCTTCTCAGTACCCCTTCTATCTGCCCTAGGCAACCACTAATCTTTCTCTATAGATTTGTCTATTCTGGACAGTCATATGAATGGAGTCATGCAAAATGTGGTCTTTTGTGACTGGCTTCTTTTGTTTAATATAATATTTTAAAGGTTCGTTCATATTTTGGCATGTGTCAGCACTCCATTTTTGTTTGTGTGTCTGTTTTTGAGATGGAGTGTCACTCTGTCACCCCAGGCTGGAGTGCAAATGGCATGATCTTGGCTCACTGCAACCTCAGCCTCACGGGTTCAAGGAATTCTTCTGCCTCAGCCTTCCAAGTAGCTGGGATTACAGGTCCCTGCCACCACACTCAGCTAATTTTTGTATTTTTAGTAGAGACGGGGTTTCACCATGTTGGTCAGGCTTGTCTTGAACTCATTTTGTGGATATGCTTTGTTTTATTTATTTGTTCATCAGATGATGGATGTTTTTGATTGTTTCTACTGTTTGACTAAGGTGAATAATGCTGTTATGAACATTTGTTGTGTAGGTTTTTGTTGTTCATATGTCTTCATTTCTTTTGGGTATATACCTAAGGAGTGGAATTGCTAGGCCATGTGGTAACTGTGTTTAACTTTTTGAGGAACTGCTGCACTGGTTTCTGAAGTGAAAGATAACATATTACATTTCCACTAGCAAGTTTGATTTCTCCACATTTTACCAATACTTGTTAGTGTTTTTCTTTTGGATTATAGTCATCTTAATGGGTGTAAAGTGGTATCTTATAGTTTTTATTTGCATATCTCTAATATCTGGTGATGCTGAGTGTCCTTCCATATGCGTTTTGGACATGCATATGTCTTTTTTTGTGTGTGTGCCTGAGACAGGGTCTCTCTCTGTTGCCCAGGCTGGAGTGCAGTGGCATGATCACGGTTCACTGCATCCTCAGTTTCCAAGGTTCAAGCGATTCTCATGCCTCAGCCTCCTGAGTAGCTGGGATTACAGGCATGTACCACCACACTTGACTAATTTTTATATTTTTATTAGAGACAGGGTTAACCTTGTTGGCCAGGCTGGTCTCCAACTCCTGGCCTCAAGTGATCTGCCTGTCTTGGCCTCCCAAGTTGCTGGGATTACAGGCCTGAGCCACTGTGCCCAGCCATGGATTAATCACTTTTCCTTCTTTTACTGGTGAGTGAAAGTACATTTGCTCTACTAGTTTGTATTGTTAGGGTTTGGTTTGGTTTGGTTTGGTTAGCCATTCTGGTGAGTATAGTAAATATAACAGGTTGAATATCCCTTATCTGAAATACTTGGGACCAGAAGTGTTTTAGATTTCAGGTTTGTTTTTTTTTTTTTAATTGGAGTATCTGCATTATACTTACTGGTTGAGCATCTCTCATTCAAAATTCTGAAATCTGAAATGCTGTCAGTAAGCATTCCCTTTGAGTGTTGTGCAAATGCTCAAAACATTTAGGATTTTGGAGTAATTTGGAGTTCATATTTCTGGATTACGGTACTCTATCTGTAGTGTATGTTCTTGATTACCAGTGATGATAAATATTTCATGGTTTACAGACCACATGGTCTCTGTCCTAGCTATTCGGCTCTGCTACTGCAGTGTGAAAGCAGCCAGTACTATAATACCTAAACAAATGAGGGTGGCTATATTCCAGTAAAACTTAACTTACCAAGAAAAAACCACTGAGTTGGGTTTGCTCCATGAGCCGTTTGCTTACTCCTGTATTAACTCAGTTAATTGGAGAGGAAACACCAGAAGTCATTTATGGGATATAGGACTGTTAAAAACCTTCGTTTTTTGAGAAGAGAGGGAGTAGATATGATGTTTTCAGAGTTCATTTTAAACATTTTTTAAAACTTAGACTTTATACAATTTTTTTAAAATTTTTTATTTAAAAATATAAAGACAGGGTTTCACCATGTTGGCCAGGCTGGTCTTGAACTCCTAACCTCAGGTGATCCACCCGACTCGGCCTCCCAAAGTGCTGAGATTACAGGCGTGAGCCACCACACCCAGCCTACAATTCTTAATATACCACAAAATAACTATTGCCTTATCTGTTATTTTTCAAATTGACCTTTATTACAAAAAACTGATAAAAATAAATATTGGGGAATGTTTCAGAATTTAACTTTATAACCCAGACTTATTTCTCTCTCTCTCTTTTTTTTGTCTTATAGTACAAAAACAATTTTTTTTATGAGAGAAAATAAAGCATTGGGTTGTTTTTTTTTTTGCCTTTTTAAGTATGTAGTTCATTGATACAAAATACATTGGAAATGTTATGCAGCCATCACTACTATTCATTTCATAATTCTTTTCACGTTGTAAAACTAAAACCCTGTGTCCATTAAGCAAGAATCCTCATTTTCCCCTCCCCACAACCCCTGGCAACCACCATCCTACTTTTTGTCTTTATGATTTTGAGTATTCTACCTTTATCTACCTGTATAGGTGATATCATACAGTATTTGTCTTTTTGTGACTGGCTTATTTCACTTAACATAATGTCCTCGAATTTCATCCATGTTGTAGCATATGTCAGAATTTCGTTCCTTTAAGGCTGAATGATGCTCTGTTTGTATACCACATTTTGCTTGCCTGTTTATTAGTTGATGGGCACTTGGGTTGCTTCTGTGTTTTAGCTGTTGTAAATAATGCTATTATGAACATGGATGTTCAGATATTGCTTTGAGACCCTGCTTTCAATTCTGTTTTTTGTTTTTTGGTTTTTTTTTTTGCTTTCAATTCTTTAGTTATTTGTTTGCTTGTTTAGATGGAAGATAAAACCATGAGCTCTGTCTCTGTGGGTATTGTTTTATTATCAATCAGATGAAAAGAAATAATCATAAAAAAAGTTTGATAGTCCAGCTTGATTGTCTAAATTTTAGAAGGCAGATTCTAAAATGAGTAATCCTAGAATTTAGCTGTGATAACATCTAGTGCTGTATACATTTTGTCTTTATAGCCAAATAGCCACATTGAATTTTTATATTATTTATTTTTTATTGAGGTAAAATGTACACATATAATATAGAATATACACATCTTTACCTTTTTGGTTGGTGGGGGCACAGAACAGAGTCTCACTCTGTCACCTAGGCTGGAGTGTGGAGTGCGGTGGTGTGATCTTGGCTCACTGCCACCTCCGTCTCCTGGGTTCAAGCAATTCTCCTGCCTCAGCCTCTCAAGTAGCTGGGATTACAGGTGCCTGCCACCACACCTGGCTAATTTTTTGTATTTTTAGTAGAGACAGGGTTTCACCACGTTGACCAGGCTGGTCTCAAACACCTGACCTCAAGTGATCCTCAGCCTCCCAAAGTGCTGGAATTACAGGCATGAGCCACCGCATCTGGCCATCTTTACCATTTTTAAGTATACAGTTTAGTAGTAATAAATACATTGATATCTTTTTTTCCTCCCTTCATCCCCCACCCCCACCTACTTCCCAGCCTCTGGTAACCACCAGTCTGTTTATCTTTATGAGATCCACCTTTTTAACTCTGACATATGAGTGAGAACATGCAATAGTTATCTTTCTGTGCTTGGCTTATTTCACTTAACATAATGGCCTCTAGTTCCATCCATGATGCTGCGAATGACAGGATTTTATTCATTTTTATGGCTGAATAATATTCCATAGTATAGATATACCACATTTTCTTTATCCATTCATTTATTGATGGGCACTTAGGTTAACTTCATGTTTTGGCCATTGTGAATTGTGCTGTAATAAACATAGGAGTATAATGATCCCCAATATATTGATTTCCTTTGCTTTGGATATATATACCCAGTAGTGATATTGCTGGATACAGTACTATGGTAATTCCATTTTTAGTTTTTTGAGGACTCTCTATATTGTTCTACATAGTGGCCTTGCTAATTTGCATTCCCACCAACAGTGTATAAGTATTCCGCTTTTCTCTACACCCCTGCCAGCATCTGTTACTGATTTTTTTTTGGGGGGGTGGAAAGAGTCTTCAGAGTCTTCCTCTATTGCCCAGGCTAGAGTGCAATGGCACGATCTCAGCTCACTGCAGCCTCTGGTTCCCAGGTTCAAGTGATTCTTAGCCTCTGCCACCCAACTAGCTGGCATTACATGCACTACCATGCCTACCTAATTTTTGTAAATCCCAAAGTGCTGGGATTTACAGGTGTGAGCCACTGTTCCCAGCCTTGCCCGTCTTTTTGATACAAGCCATTTTGACTAGGGTGAGATGATATCTCATTGTGGTTTTGGTTTATATTTCTGTGATTAGTGATTAGCATTTTTTTTTAATATAGCTGTTGACCATTTGTATGTCTTTTGAGAAAAGTCAGTTCAGATGTTTTGCCCATTTGTAAACCAGATTATTTGGTCTTCTGCTATTGAGTCTGAGCTCTTTATATATTCTGGTTATTAGTCCTTTTTCAGATAGACAGTTTACAGATACTTTCTCCTGTTCTTCAGTTTATCTCTTTACTTTGTTGATTGTTTCCTTTGCTATACAGAACTTTTTAGCTTGATATAATATAATAATACCCGTTATCTTTCTTTGCCTCTGCCTTTGCGGTCTTACACAAAAAAAGCTTTGCCAAACCGATGTCCTTCTTTCATTTCTTTGGTTAGGTTGATTCCTAGGTGTTTTATATATTTTTTTAGCTATTGTAAATGGAATTGCTTTCTTGGTTTCTTTTTCAGATTGTTTACTGTTGGTGTATATAATGGCTACTCCAAAATTTATTTTTCTTTCTTGTTCCACTCATTGGAATAAGAAAAGAGAGATAATTTAGTAATGTGTATACTTAAGGATTAAAATTCACGTCATTCATCTCCAAATATTCATGCTATAGGAATGGATATATACCAGTAACTCACATTTTTCAATAATTTATGTAATTCACATCAAAATTCCTATTTTGGGTCAGTAAGTATTGTTTTCAATCTTAATTTCTATTCTTTCTTTCTTTTTTTTTTTTTTTTTTTTTTTTTTTTTTTTTTTTTTTTTTTTTTTTTTTTTTTTTTTTTTTTTTTTTTTTTTTTTTTTTTTTTTTGAGACAGAGTCTTGTTTTGTTGCCAGGCGCCAGGCTAGAGTGCAGTGGCATGATCTCAGCTCACCGCAACCTCTGCCTCCTGGGTTCAAGCAGTTCTCCTGCCTCAGCCCCCCAAGTAGCTGGGACTACCAGCGCGCACCACCATGCCCAGCTAATTTTTGTATTTTAGTAGGGATGGTGTTTCACCATGTTGGCCAGGATGGTCTCTATCTCTTGACCTTGTGATCCACTCACCTCGGCCTCCCAAAGTGCTGGGGTTACAGGAGTAAGCCACCATGCCTGGCAAATTTCTTAGATTTACTTATTAGTTTAGATAAGTAGAAACTTAATGGAAGTTTCAAAATGTGTTACAGATTTCTGGAACATGGCAATTTGTTTACTGAGGTAAAAACTTTAGATGGAGAGATTATTTTTAAAAAATAAAGGTATGCTTGTAGCCTTTTTGCATAACTTAAGTTACAAAAGATTTTCATTTCTTCTTAAAAATTATTAGGCTTTTGACAAGTATAGCACCTGTAGTCCTAGCTACTTGGGAGGCTGAGGCAGGAGGATTGCTTGAGCCCACAAGTTTGAGGCTGCAGTGAGCTATGATCGTGCCACTGCACTCCTGCCTGGGCAACAGAGCAAGATCCTGTCTCAAGAAAGCAAAGAGGTATATGTGTTTTACATGTGTGCTAATTTGTAGAAACTGAACAGATTTGATTTCTTCCTACTATTTTAGCTTCTTTTGATAATGAGAATGATTGGAATTAATCACTTTTGGGGGAATACACATATTTCACAGAACTAGAAGAACAGACTCGAAAAGCTCTAGAACTGGATCAAGAACGAAAACGAGCAAAAGAAGAAGCAGAGAGGCTTGAAAAGGAGCGTCGAGCTGCTGAAGAGGCAAAATCTGCCATAGCAAAACAAGCTGCCGACCAGATGAAGAATCAGGAGCAGCTAGTAAGAAACTATCTTAGGTCTATCTTAGAGAAGAAAGTTTAAATTATAAAGCATGGAATGGAGTGAACCCTCTAAAAAGAAAAAAACGAAAAGCAACCATTTTGTACTTTCTGGAAAGCAAGCCAAAGATAACATGTGACTTAATAACAAAATGTGGACAAAAACTTAAAGATTTTATTTCTTCCGAAACAAAACCTAAAAATACAAAAGAATAAGATACTTTTCTATAGATTATTTGTAAATGGAGTCTTCTGTCAGCAAAAGATTCTAATTCACTTTGACTTTGGATAGGCCCTGCAGTAAGTCAGTTGCTTTAGATAAATTAATATATGTTATAGTTCCTGTGAGATAACTATAGGCCATAATTGGTTGGGTTTTTTTGTTTATTTAGTGGACTTGCTAATAATTAGGTGTATGCATGTCATTTAAAAGATCCTGGATTTAAATGTTAGTTTACACATTTACTTGCTATGTGTCTTTGGGTCTTTTTGAGCCTCGGTACCCTCCCTTTCAAAAGAGGAATGATGGCTGGTTGCAGTGGCTCTCACTCATAATCCCAACACTTTGGGAGGCTGAGGCGGGCCGATCACCTGAGGTCAGGAGTTCAAAACCAGCCTGGCCAACTTGGTGAAAACCCATTTCTACTAAAAATACAAAAATTAGCTGGGCACACTGGTGCGCACCTATCATTCTAGCTACTTTGGAGGCCGAGGCAGGAAAATCGCTTGAACCCGGGAGGCAGAGGTTGTGGTGAGCCAAGATCATGCCACTGGGCTCCAGCCTGGGGGACAGAGACTGTGTCTCAAAAAAAAAAAAAAAAAAAAAAAAAAGGAATGATGCTAACTGTTATTGATACTACCTGACCTGTTTAGATTATTGTGGAATTAAATGACATGATTTGACGAAGTGCCATTTAAAGTACATAGCATTATATAAATGTTTTTTCTCTTGTAGACTTCAGAAATAGTTTATTGATGAAAGTTTTTTTAAAAAGCTCCTAAGTTACACATTTTAAGTTCCTGCTACTGAAAGCAGGATTAACTACTCATCTGTAGAGTAATAATAATCTGTTAATTTTGTCTCCTCCTTAGCTCACTACCTCAAGGACTTTCTGTAATAATAAGCTGTTTAAGATCTTTTTTTTTTTTTTTTTTTTT
>NW_016107509.1:3616475-3624799 GCF_001604975.1 Cebus imitator | reverse complement strand
GAGACGGGGTTTCACCATGTTGACCAGGATGGTCTCGATCTCTTGACCTCGTGATCCACCCGCCTCGGCCTCCCAAAGTGCTGGGATTACAGGCTTGAGCCACCGCGCCCGGCCCGCTGTTTAAGATCTTAATAAATGCTGTATGGAAGGCTGTCTAAGAAAAACATAAACAGCCTGAGCATGTGCATTAAAGCTTTGTTGACTTAACATATCACAAGATTATTCAAAATATGTTATTTTAATCTTGGGATTATATTGTTTATTTTAGGCAGCAGAACTTGCTGAATTCACTGCCAAGATTGCACTTCTAGAAGAAGCCAAGAAGAAAAAGGAAGAAGAAGCTACTGAGTGGCAGCACAAAGTAATCATTTGTTCATTTACTAGCTCTTATTGAATAGCTTTTATACGTAGGATTATGCTGACTTTATAGAAATAAATATAAGATACTGTCATAATTTAGAGTGGGAAAGATATTTGTGTATGTGTATTGTAAATATTCACTGATATAAACCAAGTATTTTGGGAACACAGAAGAGATGATTAATTTCTGTGAGTTGTCGGGAGACCCATATACATTTAAGCTGGGTCTTGAATAATGAATTAGGTTTTAGAGGTATGAAAGATTGGGAATATAGACTGAAGAAGTAGTCATTCCAGACAGGGGGAACCGAATGAGTATAGGAAGTATGAATGTACATAATAGATTTGAGTATAACCAATAAGCAGCTGAGGCTTCGCGTTGTTCAGAAATGTTGGGAGATGTGGCCTCAAATTAGATAACAGGGAATTGAAAAGGGCTTTAAATAAACGCTGTGCTACAGCAAGGCAGTGGAGAGTATCGATTGACGTGGGGCTTAGAAGATTTCAAAACAGGATTAGAACATGATCAAGATATGATTTTGTATTTATTTTTATTTTTTTTTTAAGATGGGGTTTCACCATAATGGCCAGGCTGGTCTTGAACTCCTGACTTCAGGTGATCCACCCACCTCGGCCTCCCAAAGTGCTAGGATTACAGGACTGAGCCACCGCACCCGGCCCAGATATGATTTTATAAAAACCATGTAGTAATCAGTGTGAAGAAAGGATTGGGATAGTGAATACTTAAGAGATAAAGATCCAAACTGAGGATGTGGAAATGAGAATAAAGAGGAGTGGGAAGACTTTTTGTAGTAGATACAAAAGGGCATGGCAGCCAGTGATTGGATATGAAATTTAATTATTTTAAATTTTTTTAGAGACATAGTCTTACTCTGTGTCCCAGGCTGGAGTGCAGCGGCACGATCTTAGTTCATTGCAGCGTCGAACTCCTGAGCTCAAGGGATCCTGCCACTTTGTCCTCTGCAGTAGCTGAGACTACAGGCATGCACCATCATTTTTATTTTTGTTGAGACGGAGGTCTTGCTAAGTTGCCCAGGTTGGTCTCAAACTGCTGGCCTCAAGCAGCCCTCCCATCTCAGCCTCCCAAAGTGCCTGGATTATAGGTGTAAGCCACTGTGTGCAGCTGATACTGAGATTTCTAATGAGTCCTAAGTAGATGAAACCACTAATCTAAAGTAGCACACAACTGTAAAATCAGGCTTTGGTTGGAGGGATGGTGGAATATAAGATGAGAGTCAATTCAAATGACATTAACTCTTAAAGGAAAATATAAATTTTTACCCCCAATGATGATATATAGTTTTAGAAGACATTGTTTCTACAATAAAACGTACCTATACAGAAAACAGTTTTCTTTCACTTTTTTTGTTTTCTAGATGGAGTCTTGCTCTGTCTACCAGGCTGGAATGCAGTGGCGCGATCTCATCTCGCTGCTGCCTCTGCCTCCCGGCCCAGGCAATTCTCTTGCCTTAGCCTCTCGAGTAGCTGGGATTACAGGCGCCCGCCACCACGCCCAGCTAATTTTTGTATTTTTGATAGAGATGGTTTCACCATCTTGGCCAGGCTGATCTTGAACTGCTGACCACCTCGGCATCCCACGTGCTGGGATTACAGGCATGAGCCGCCGCACCCAGCCTTCTTTCACTCTTAAGTAAATCTTTGTAGCAGTTTAAATTTCATTGGGAAGTTTTAGATGTATTGAAAATATGTTTACATAAATACAGCTGAAGGAATGCCACTGTTAATTTCCCACCCTACTTTGTTATTAGAATGTTTTAGATCCCTTTTAGGGATGGTTTGTGAAATTTAGAGACACGTAAACTTTAAAAAGCATATTACAGATGTCAAGTCTGTGAATTATGAAAAAATAGAAAATGCACACAAACGACAATTATATTCCCATAAACTAGGATCGGTACTGTAGAACCTTAGTATATATCCTTCCACAATACTTCCTGTTTATATATTCAACATGAAATCTTTTTTTTTTTTTTTAAAAAGATGGGGTTTCACCATGTTGGCCAGGCTGGTCTTGAACTCCTGACCTCAGGTGATCCAGCCACCTCGGCCTCCCAAAGTGCTAGGATTACAGGCATGAGCCACCATGCCCTACCTACATGAAATCTTACTGTACATACTATTTCATTTTAGTGAATTTTCCTCTCATATAATGTTAGATTCTATTCAAAATTTCTCAAAAAGTCTCATAGCTAATTTGCCAGACAGGTGTTCAGAGGACTTTGCATTGTCTCTATTTGCAGACTTTTTAATGAAGGGCAGTTCTCTTTTTATTATTTTGACTTATTGATGGGAGCTACAGAGTGTTCCACCTCCTATATTTGTTTAGGTTACTTTGTTGTGTCATTCAGCTTGTCCTTTAACTCCAATATTTCCTGTGAACCAGAAGTTAGATCTAGAACCTCGAGGAATTCAAATTAAATGTTTTTGACTACAGTGCATTAGAGTTCCATGTAATTTGACATCTAAACTAGAGCACTTTTGAGAAAAAGGGGGTATTGTTCATAATTACACCAGGATAACAGTGTAACAGGACTTTTCCAGGTAAACCAAGATAATATGATCAACCAAACAATTGGTGATGTTAGATATATCAAGTTGTATTATATCAGAAGACACTTAATATCTACTTAACTCACCATTAATTATTTTTTAGTGATGACTGGATTTGAGTAACGACAGTCACGTTTTCCCCTTGTGGTTCACATAAAATCTACTGGATGTGGCATTCTTAGGCATTATACAAATATCCATTTCTCGTCAACCATTTGCACAACAATTTTAGCAAACAATAATACTTGCCAGAATTAATAATTCTTTTTTTGCATGTATGCTTGTTTTTCGTTTAACCTGTCACTGACTTGAAGTTCACAGAGTTAGTAATTCTTTTGTGCAATAATGTTTTCAATTTTCTCTTTTACCTGTTGGCATTCTTTTATGAAAATAGAGGTTTCATAAATAGGGCTTATTTTAATTACTTTGAAATATATTTTCTATTAAAAAGGCAGTATAGCTTGATTTTTTTTATTAATTTTTAAACTAAGTCGCTCATAAAAGTATTTTTAATATTCAGGCTTTTGCAGCCCAGGAAGACTTGGAAAAGACCAAAGAAGAGTTAAAAACTGTGATGTCTGCCCCCCCTCCACCTCCACCACCACCAGTCATTCCTCCGACAGAAAATGAACATGATGAACATGATGAGAATAATGCTGAGGCTAGTGCTGAATTATCAAATGAAGGGGTAATGAACCATAGAAGCGAGGAAGAACGTGTAACAGAAACACAGAAAAATGAGCGTGTTAAGAAGCAACTTCAGGTATTTAAAATTTGCAGTTGTATACACATTTGAAATATAGTTTGCATTTTCACCATCTAAGACAAACTTAGTTAAAAAGAACATAGAAGTTTTAATAGTGACTGGCCTTGTGATTGGCTTGTGGGTGTTTGGCCAGAGTCATGTTATTTCATTTCTTCCGTTGTGTGAACCCATTAGCAAATACCTGTTAGCTTTGTATAATCAGACATTAATTAATGAGTTAATTACAGCTTGACCCATTTTAAAAGGTAGAAAATATTCTAATACTTTGTAGAAAAACAAACGAATTTTGTTTTTAATCAGTAAAATGTACATTGCGGGCTGGGCACAGTGGCTCATACCTGTAATCCCTGCACTTTGGGAGGCTGAGGCAGATGGAGTTGAGAGGTCAGGAGTTCGAGACCAGCCTGGCCAACATGGTGAAACTCCGCCAAAAATACAAAAATTAGCTAGGTGTGGTGGGATGAGCCTGTAATCCCAGCTACTTGGGAGGCTAAGGCATGAGAATTGCTTGAACCTGGAAGGTGGAGGTTGCAGTGAGCTGAGATCATGCCACTGCACTGCAATCTGGGCAATAGAATGTGACTGTGTCTTAAAAAAAAATAAAATGTACATTGAAAAGAATGATAGTTAATATACTACATTTAAGACATTGTATAATCTTAATTATTTGTTCAGATTTTATATTGGCAAAAGGTCAGTATATTACATGGACATAATTAGGTCAAAGTAGAGAATTTTAATATTATGAGAGCTTTTTTCCTAATAAGTTACCTAATATTTTAATTGTTGAAATCTTTAAATATTAATAAAAGAAAATGGGGTGATAGTTACACAAAATATATTAAGTCTTTTGGAGAAAGTTTCCCTTGAGGTATAGATTTTAAATCTTATAGTAATATTAGTCTATAATGGCTACATTGGGCTTTTAGCCATTTCAAGTATTAGATGAGAAAGTTAAGGAAATTTAGAATAATGTACAAAATATTATGATTGATAAATGTGTAAATGAAAGGCCATGAGTATTCTGTCCTTACCACTGCCACTACCATTACTAAAGCAAACTTATACACTAAAGAAAAAGGTTTCACAGTGGAAATGATTTGGTATATGTATTTTTTGCATCTTGAAGCCATTTTCATAAATTTTTTAAATATAAGAAAAAAATAAGAGTCTTTCTTTTTATTTTTTAAATACAGGCATTAAGTTCAGAATTAGCCCAAGCCAGAGATGAAACCAAGAAAACACAAAATGATGTTCTTCATGCTGAGAATGTTAAAGCAGGCCGTGATAAGTATAAGACTCTGCGACAGATTCGGCAAGGCAATACAAAGCAGCGTATCGATGAGTTTGAAGCAATGTGAGAGCTGTTATTTTGCATATATGTTCTTCATAAGCTGAACCACCAACAGAGAAAAGCAGGCCTTTGCAGATATGATGGAATGCATCCCACCTTGCCAAAGCATTTATACCAGTTTGACTGTGGTAGCTAAAAGATAAATTTAAGGGGAGCTCTTCAACATTAAGGCAGTATGATACCATGCTTGGTTTTTTTTTTTTTTCTTTTGGCCCAGGGAATGGAGAATTGTGTTCCATTGCCTCTTTTCACATTTTTCTTTTTCTTTCTTTTTCTGTTAAGACTAACACTAATTATCATGTCTGACAAATGTGTATGTGTGATTTCAGTTCTATGTACATTTTAAAGGATAATGGTGAACAAACATTTTAATGGGTTTTCCTTGCCCCTTCCATATTTAACCTATATATATCTCCACATTCTCTCTCAGTCATATTTTCTCAGTGTGCCCTTCTCTTATCTGCCATGCCCATTGTCATAATTCCACCATCATACAGATCCATTAGTGTTTAAGATGATGGTAGCACAGTGGACAGTCTTTGATCATTATGTAGAATATGGCTATGAATCATGAAAGAGATTAGAACATTTGATCATGTATGTACAGCTGGTGGTTACTTTTTTTTATCCATATTTAATTACCTTATTGGATATTTGATATTTGGTTATTTAATCACAGTCATCTTTAACAGCTACGTTGATTGGTGTTTTATCTCCTATAATCCTTTGATGGCTTTTTTGCCTACCATTTCACAGAGGTTTAGACAGCAGTAGTAGTTCCCTGGGAGAGTTTATTGATGAAACAGCCTCTGCAAGATTTTAAAAGTTTTACTCTTTTATAGACTGATTTAGAAAAACAGATGATTAATAAAAGAAAATATACATTTGTTGGTAACTGATTTTAATTATTTTTTTAAAACCTGGACTTTTCTGGAAGGGCAGCATATAAAAACATCAGTCCCTAGGAGGGGACAACAATACTACCTCACTACTACACCTGCGATGACTGGTTGTTCAAACACAATGGAGTGTGTAAGCAATATGTTTTATAATTCATAATGATAGCCTCAATCATCAAGAAGTACTTTTGAAATTTCATTTTCCCTCAATATCTTAAAGTGCTAAATTTTTAACTGCCTTTTTGTTAAGTCAGACGGTGGGATTCTGATTTGTATTAAAACTGTAAGCTCCTCACTGGTATACTGTCATCCTGGAGGGGTGTCGTATGGCTGAGGAAGAGTGAGAGAAAGAGAGAGACTCTGTGTGTGTGTGTGTGTTGCTAACCTTGTAGCGACTGTGTGTGTGTATGTTGCTAACCTTGTAGTGACAGTGTGTGTGTGTGTGTTGCTAACCTTGTAGCGACTGCGTGTGTGTGTGTGTTGCTAACCTTGTAGCAACTGTGTGTGTGTGTGTTGCTAACCTTGTAGTGACTGTGTGTGTGTGTGTGTGTGTTGCTAACCTTGTAGCATATGAAGAATGTCTGCACCTTGATACAATAGTTGCATAATCAGTGTATTTGGTTTCTAGATTACTGTGCTTATTTTTTTCCAGTCTCTAAAAAATACTTAAATTTGGTTTGTTAATTTTATTTTAGAAATTATAATTTTAGTTTATATTAATTTTAATTATATCTTACTGAAATCTTTCCAGTTAGAAGGAGGTTCTAATATTCACATGTTCTAATATTTTGTTTATTGTAAAACAGCTAAATTTGGAGATACATAAAGCCTTGTTTTCTCTGTGTGGTTCAGCTACTTTCCATTTGGTATTACACACTCAAATTTACATTTATCAAAATTGCCATTTTATTAAACATTTTCACGCACAGTAGATTCAGGTTGTGTCTGAAAATATCTCTTGTGCTTTTTTGATTTTGCTGACTTTAAAAGGATTAATCTGGGCAGACATTATGAAAAAGAAGGTTGCATTTAATATATTTTTTGAACTTTGTAGGAAAACACATAGCTGATTAACCTTGAAGTGACTATTGTACCATGGTTGTGTACGTGCTTCAGAATCCTATGGAAGAGCATGTTCCTACCTGCAGTATATCAAAGGAATGGATGGGGGACCCTACTATTCATATTTTGAAATATAAATGTTCATCTTAAAGCAATTGCCATAATAAATAAAAACCTGAACTTACATTGGATTTTTGTTAATTTTCCTCATTTTGGATTATGTGCACTACCATAGGTACATCAGTTTGATGCAGTATTGAAAAATTATCAGTTATATTTTACTGTTTATGATCTATTTTTAGATTAGGATTAAAATGGATTTAATCCATTTTTAAGGCTGTGTGAATTTTTTAAAACTATTTGCAACATGGATTTTCATAGAGATTAAACCAATTAAACTTATCATTAGCAGTCTTGAGCACACGTTCATATAGTCAATGTAAAAATACACTAATGAGTATTTGGTAAATCTCAGTAGGCTTTTACCATTAGCATAATTTTGTGTTGTACAATTAAGTTACAATTACATCTCTAATTTTGCATAATATTCATTGGTTAACAATAAAGTGACAAAAGCTCATGCCTTCAAGGTCCACTGTTGTTATTTTAACATGGATTTCTTTTATATTTCTTGAAAATTACAATCTCTATCGGAGCCATGAATCACCACATCTTAAAAGTAAGAAATAGGAAATAATTTTAAATCCTCATGTATCTACTCTTTCCCCCAAATAATACCTCTTTGATATAGAAGTAATCATGATTAATTCTGTGGAAAAGCTAAATTACTAAATTAAATTGACTTTCTTGACAACAAAACGTAATTTTGGGTTTCCAATCATTGCCTTTATTGCATAGTGGTTACTTTCTGTTTCCTGAGAAAGATACACTTCTTGTCATTGATTGATCTCACTATTAAAATTCCAACGTTCTTTAAAGAACCGTATGCTAATAAGTACATTTATTTAAGTACATGTTATTATTTTAAAGCTCTATTTCAGAGCAGTTACTCATATCTAGAGATCACCTTTTTAAAGTCTTACTAATTTTTAACTTATTCTTAACTGATAAATCTATAAAAATAGTAAAAGCTAGATTTTTTTTGTTTATAGTAATATCAACTGTCACTTTGTTTTTTTTCTTTTCTCAAGGACACATAGTGATTACTCTGATCCTATCAGAAAATGGAATTTTAAATAATACTTTGCTTTGTATCTAATTGGTTTTTTTTTTTTTTTTTTTTTTTTTTTTTTTTTTTTTTTTTTTTTTTTTTTTTTTTTTTTTTTTTTTT
>NW_016107509.1:3606328-3615430 GCF_001604975.1 Cebus imitator | reverse complement strand
TCTCTCTCTCTCTCTCTCACTCCTCACACACACACACACACACAGTTAAAGCTTGAAACTAAAGTCTAAGGGATTATTAACTTTACCATTAATTTACTGAACTGATGAGTAAACCAAAGCTTAGATACCATTAATAAGAGGAAGGGATAACAGTTGAGTTTGGAACTATACTGTTAGCTTCCTCTGTTAAGTCTGTTCTAAATGAACAGAATTTTAACATTTACTTATTTTGTAAATGCTAAAGTTGCATTTACACTTGCATTTTTTTTAATATATAAAATATTCTAATGTGGTCTGTTACATGGAATGACAGTATTCTAGTTCATAAAAAAGCTCTTTGGATTCTGCAAATGTTTTTGATAACTTTATGAAATGTTCAGGCAGTCTGACTCCCCACAGTCTACACTGCTATGTAGGAAAAACTGGCTCAAAATCATCTTCCATATGTTAGCATTTACTACATTCTTTTTATTTTTTTAAAGAGATGAGGTTTTTCCATGTTGGTCAGGCTGGTCTCGAATTCCTGACCTCAGGTGATCCACCCACCTCAGCCTCCCAAAGTGCTGGGATTACAGGCATGAGCCACCTGGCCCAGCTGCTTACCACATTCTTATCCTTTGCTTTTCCAATTAAATAATTTTAACTTCCAATTTTTCCTTAGTAGACCTACCTCTTACTATGTCCATCTATCAAGATGTAAGAACACTACCATTTTCCCTGTGGAAAAATAATGACTGTGTGGTTCAGCTACTTTCCATTTGGGTAATAGACACTCAGATTACATTTATCTGTTAAAATTGTCATTTATCTCAATACTTTGACTTCCCTTAACCTCTGTGGTACGAGTTTTCTGATTTGGGCTTATATATACTAATTTAGGAGTTGAAGTATTTCCTACACAATTTTTACATTAAAGATCTTGGCTAAGGTGAATATTACCCCATGACACATCCTTTGCATTCAGGTTTATGTTTTGGCTCTGGAGATCCCTAGCTACTTAATGGTTCCAGGTTGTTATTTAATGGTCTTCATTTAGCCAATACATTTTTATTAAGTGCTAAAAGGGGATGTAGCTCAGTGGTAGAGCATTTTTATTAAGTGCTAGCTATATTCAAGGACTTAGAAGCAAGGTTAGGATGATTGTGACCCTTTGTTTTGGCCTATATAGGGAACTTCAGATATTAATTTATGTTAGCTCTTAGATCATTTGCATTTATCTATTACAGTATCATTTAAAATGGCAATGCCATATTGTTGATTCATGTTATTGGTATGCCCAGATTCCTCCATGTTTATAGCTAGCTAGTTGCTTCTATCAATGCGACTTATTATTTTTACCACTCTATTCTAATTGTTCTTCACTTTTCTTTAATCATCATTTTAAATATTTTCTTTAATCATCATTTTAAATATTTGGATTCATTTTTATATTTATGCATGCCATTTAGTTTGCTCCTAAAAATAGTGATACTGGTTTTAGTTTTTTACTTACTAAATCAGTATAGCCAAATGTCCATCTTCCTAGTGGTAATCTGTGATCAGAATTTCTGAGATTATTTATATGACTATTTTTGGAAAAGTTTCTTTTTATAAAAATGGATTTATTATATGAAATTCTTCTTGCACTGTGTTACAATGTATGCTGTGATATCCCTTTCATTTTTATTTTTTTCAACTTAAATGTGATGTTTTATATTGTTTTAGACCTAGGTATCGTGTGTTTTTTAGAATCATAAGGCAATATCTCCTTCCTCCCTTTCCTTTATATATATTGAAAAGTCTATGAAATTCAAGTCTAGCATTTTAATTCTGTATGCTGTCATTCCATTTATGTAATTATTTACTTCTAAATTTTAGCTGTTTTCATAAAAACAGTTTTGAGATAAAGGAAACTTTTACAATTAAAGGAAGATCAATCAGCAGGAAAATTAGTAACTGACAGGGAATATGAATGAATGCTCAGTATATGTTTCTCAGATATGCTTGTTTTCTGATAAATTACTTAATTTTCATTTCATAGGCCAAATTTTAAACACCAGTTAATAAAGATACTCTAAAAGAGAAAGTCTCTAATTTTAAAAGTTTTTCTAACCTAGGAAGACTCATTTTAGATCCAACTGACCAGTGAAATACGAGTAGTTGTCAATATCCTTACTAAATATTGAGAAGATTAATAAAGTTAAGAGTTTTCAGTTAAATCTTTTTTTTTATCGTGGTAAAATATACATGAAATTTATTATTTTAAACATTTTCAAGTGTACAATTCACTGCCATTAACTACATTCACATTGTTGTGTAACTGTCACCACCATCCGTTTTCATCTTCCCAGACTGAAGCCTGTACTTATTAAATGATAATTCTCCATTCCTCCCTCCTTCCCAGTCCCTAGTGACCACTGTTCTTTCTGTCTCTATAAATTTGATGTTTCTAAGTACCTCATAAAAGTGAACTCATAAAATGTTTGTCCTTTTGTGTCTGGTTTATTTCACTTAGCATAATGTTTTCAAGGTTCATTTATGTTGTATGTATCAGCATTTTATTCCTCTTTAAGGCTAAAAAATATTTCATTGTTTGCATATATCATTTTATTTCTTCATTTATCTGTTGTTGATGGACACTTGAATTGCTGCTATCATTTGACTACTGTGAATATGGCTGCTTTGAACATTAGTATACAAAATATCTTAGATTCCCTGCTTTCACTTCTTTGGGGTTCATACCCCAGAAATGGAATTGTTTGATCATACGGTAATTCTGTGTTTAATTTTTGTTCTGTTTTGTTTTGTTTTGAGTTGGAGTTTCACTCTTGTTGCCCAGGCTGGAATGCGATGGCATGATTGGCTCACTGCAGCCTCCGCCTCCTGAGTTCAAGTGATTTTTCTGCCTCAGCCTGGAGCAGCTGAGATTACAGGCATGCATACCACATCCGGCTAATTTTGTATTTTTTTCTTTTTTTTAGTAGAGGTGGGGTTTCTCTGTGCTGGTCAGGCTGGTCCACTCTCGACCTCAGGTGATCTGCCTGCTTTGGCCTCCCAAAGTGTCAGGATTACAGGCATAAATCACCGTGCCTAACCCTGTGTAATTTTTTGAGGAACTGTCATAATATTTTCCACAGAAGCAGCAGCAGCATTTTACATTCATATAACAGAGCCCAAGGTTCTAATTTTTCCACATCCTCACTAATAATTGTTATTTTACGGGTTTTTTTGTTGGTTTGCTTGCTTGCATGCTTCATTTTGATAATAGCCATTCTAATGGTGAAGGAGTACCTCATTGTGGTTTTGACTTGCATCTTTCTTTGATACATTTCTCAAATCATAAAAAGTTGGAAGTCTTTTCATATGCTGTTTTGGCTATTTGTATGTCATCTTTGGAGAAATGTCTATTCAAGTTTTGCCCATTTTTAAAATTGTTTAATTTTCTGTTGTAGGAATTCTTTATAACTGGGATTTAAAATATCTATTAGGATTTAGAATATTAATTCCTTTTCAGATATAAGAGTTCCAATTTTTTTCCCATTGTGAACTGTCTTCACCCTTGATATAGTGTACTTTTCCTTGATGCACAAAAGTTTTTAATTTTGATGAAGTCCAATTTTTTTGTTGTTACCTGTGCTTTTGGTTTTTTGTGTTTCTTGAAGAGGAAAAATAGTTTTAAATGAAGAAGGTGTTACAAAAAAGGCAAAGCAGAAGAGAGAATACGTATAGTGGTTAGTCTCTAGACTGTAGAAATGAAAGTAAATAGGTAGAAAATGTGTCAGTGTGCACTGACTGTAGGTTGATAAAGCTTGAGTGGGTTGGACCAGGAATTTATGGAGCCTTGAATCCTGTGTTTAGGTGGTTTACTTTGATTTGAAGACAACTGGTAACTTTGGGAAGACAAAGCTACAGGAGGGAACTATAACTAAACCTTGTTTGAAAAAGAAAACTCGGTGCAATGTAAGGTATGCTAGAAAGTGCAGAGGAGACAGCATAATAGAAGAGCTATGTCTACTACAGTTAGCCTAAGAAAGGCCGTGGCCATGGGAATGAATTTAAAGGAAATACTGATAATTTAAAGGAAATCTCTAAGTGAAATTTGCTCTCATGTTTGCTATATTTTTCTTGTTTGTAGTAATGTATTTTCTTCTGCACTTGATCTTAGCCAAAAGGCCGAGAAGCGGTATTTTCTTCTGAACTTATTTTCTAACTGACCTCTTTCGGGACACTTAAAACCCCAGTTTCTTTTCTTTTATCTATGACTTTTGGGGAATGGGTTGTTTAGTGGCACAAAAGAACTAAAGATTAAAAACATCCAAGAACAAATGGATTTGGTTCTGGGTTCTAATTCCAAGTCTTATACTCTCATACTGTAGCTTTAATTACCGATTTCATAGTTCTGAATCAGATTGTCCTTTTTAAAGCATTTCTCTGGATTCAGATCATGGACACTTCCATTCTAGATGCATTATCTTCACAAAAATGTATGACTAACTGAGGTTTAGTATCTGTGTTTGAATTATTAATACTGGTTTATAGTTGAAAACTATTACCTCAGAGTAATGCTTATAACAATAGTTCTATCAAACTTCTTTTTGCTTTTAGATGACCATCATAATGTACTGGCTTTTAGAAGAAATTTGAAGTTTTTTTTTTTTTTTTTTTTTAACATCTTGGGGTTAGAAAAATAATTCTTTCAGCTCATTACGAAAGGATTCTGTTCACCAAAACACAACTCAGAGAAGATTATCTCGGAACATACATGCACAATTATTTCCTGGCTGTGACAAGTCTAAA
Organism: Cebus imitator; assembly: GCF_001604975.1. Classification (NCBI taxonomy): domain Eukaryota; kingdom Metazoa; phylum Chordata; class Mammalia; order Primates; family Cebidae; genus Cebus; species Cebus imitator. The sequence continues at coordinate 3,610,654 of NW_016107509.1, read as the reverse complement.
GAACTCACTTTGGAAATTTCTATAGATTTTTTAAAAGTTGAAAGTCATACCTGATTATGCTCATCAATTTAGCTTTTGCTAGAGATATGATTTGATTCACCTGCTTATACCCAAATGACATCTTAGATTTTTTTTCCTTCTTTCTTATGATTGTTTTCCCCCAGACAGTTCCTAATACAATCTAGTTCTCAATTTGTAGTCCATAAAGATTTGTGAATATAGGTAGATAAAATATTTTGATAGAATCTAAGTTATAAGTAGATGGTTTCTCCTTAGTAACTTTATTTTATTTATTTTTTTGAGACAGAGTCTTGCTCTGTCACCCAGACTGGAGTGCGGTGGTGCGATCTTAGCGCACTGCAGCTTCCATCTCTTGGGTTCAAGCGTTTCTCCTGCCTCAGCCTTCTGAGTAGCTGAGGCTAAAGGTATGTGCCACCACCTCTGGCTAATTTTTCTAATTTTAATAGAGACAGGGTTTTACCATGTTGGCCAGGGCTGGTTTCGATCTCCTGACCTCAAGCAATTGGCCCGCCTCGGCATCCCAAAGTGCTGGGATTACAGGTGCCATGCCCAGCCCAAAATTTGTGTTTTTTAGATGCATTTTCTGTTGAAGGATGTGAAATCTTTCGTTGTATGTAAAAGTAAATAATTTAATAGTTTACTTTCTAATTTCATTAATATTTGCAAATGTACTTTGTAGTAGCTCATGTGGGTTTCTTAAAACCTTTAGGTTAATTAAACTGCCTATCATTTTTCAAGAAATATTAACATCTTTTAAAAGATAGGTTGATAGGTGCAAAATAAATCACTGTCATTTAGTGATTTATATGCATTCTTAAAATAACTGAGAGAATACTTCCATTTTGTAAAAGTTTTGTACCAGACAATATAAAACGTGGAATTAGAGCTCAGAGTCTGATCCTCTGGATATAGTTTAATGTACTAGGCCACATTGCATTCCAATATAACTGATGTTTTAAGGATATTTTAAATGAATATGGGGGGGCATAGACTGTATAAAAGGCTTTGTATGAAATGTATCCATTGGAAAAGTAGGTTTGCATCTTACAGGAGGTTATTGGCATGTAAGTTTTGGGGATGTTCTCAAGCATTGGGAAGACTGCAAGTATGTCTTCTGGATAACTGGTGTGATGTATACAGATAGGAAAATGTTCTCTGTCACCTCTTATTTTTCAACCATTATGCTTTAGCTCTTAAACATTAGGCACTGAAAAGATTCTCAGTGTAATAGTACTGTGAAAGGAAAGCTGAAATAGGAGAAAAGAAGTCATGACATTCATTCCCTTTTCATAAAATAAGACATAGACATTGCATTCAGAGTGATTCGTTCAGTGATTAGCAGTGATTGCTGTTTGTGCACTGTTGGAATCATGGGAGATAGATGAATAGATGAGACTTCGTGGCTGTGCCAAGTAAACTGTAGTTAGTCAGGGAGCTGAGTTCTTGACTCAAATTGAGGTATAGAAAGTATGGTAGTAAGTGCCAGAAGAAAAACAGATAAAATGTGCAGAACATAGAGAAATGAGAGGCCACTTAGTTCAACTTTAGGTCACTTTGATTCAGTGTTCATGTGGTATTTTTTGATGGAGTTAAGAGAATGTTCTTTGATTTAGAGCTTAGGTTTTAGATCAAATATCGTTCTCATACCTGTAAACTTTGATGTGTGTGTGTGTGTGTGTGTTTGGGGCAGTGGTGGGGGGGATACAGGGTCTTGCTCTGATGCCCAGGCTGGAGTACAGTGGTCTAATCTTGGCTCACTGCAGCTTCCACCTCCTGGGTTCAAGCGATTCTCCTGCCTCAGCCTCCTGAGTAGCTGGGACTACAGGCATGCCCTGCCACACTCAGCTTATTTTTGTATTTTTAGTAGAAATGGGGTTTCACCATGTTGGCCAGGCCGGTCTCAAACTCCCAGGCTCAAGTGATCCACCCACTTTAGCCTCCCAAAGTGCTGGGATTACAGGTGTCAGCCACCACACCCACCTCATCTTAGTTCTTAAATGATTTTTTTGGGGCCACAAATATTTTGGGGTGTACAGCCTATGATTTGTTTCAAAAGTGCTAATGATAGTTCCTGTTAATCACATAGAATAAACATCAATCTTAGTAATTTGTGATTTCCCTCTCCCCAGTCCTCTTCCTCGAGAGTCACAATAAATTCTTCATTTGTGTACTAGAGAGATTCAGAAGGGCTTAGCCTGTATGGTCACCATCTTGCCATTGCTCTTTTAGCCAGTCATTGCCACTGAGGTCTGATTCGGATACCTGTCTCTGCATGGTTTTCCTAGGCATGCTTAGAAACTGGCAGGAGTCAAAGTACAGACTCTGTAGCCCATGGTTACCCCTAATCTAGGGGTGTAGCGATCCTTTACCACGTTTTCCTGCTTTTTCAACAAATGTTTTGTTTTTTTTACAGAAGCTGTTTAGATCCAGGTTTTATCAGTTCACAGCACATTAGATACATAACCTGATGGGCATTAAAAGAATCTCTTGGGCCGGGCGTGGTGGCTCATGCCTGTAATCCCAGCACTTTGGGGGGCCGAGGAAGGCAGATCACCTGAGGTCAGGAGATTGAGACCAGCCTGGCCAACATGGTAAAACTGTGTCTCTACTAAAAATACAAAAATTAGCCAAATGTGGTGGTGTGCATCTACAATCCCAGCTACTCGGGAGGCTGAGGCAGGAGAATTGATTGAACCTGGGAGGTAGAGGTTGCATTGAGCTGTGATTGTGCCACTGTATTCCAGCCTGGGCGACAAGAGCGAAACTCCATCTCCAAAAAAGGAAAAAAAAGTATTTGGGATAGCTGTGAGGCAGCATGATGTTGAGGTAATTGCATGGGTTTTGGATTCCCACATCAGGCTTGAATCTTGGCCAGGCCACTTCTGAGACCTTGGGATTCCACTCAGCCATGTCAGCCTGATTTGTCTCATCTGTTAAATGGAGTAACACTATTAATCTTGTGAGCATTAATTGTAATAATAAACATGGTATACTTTACAGCTTTGGCATATTGGAAATGGTTAATAGTAATTTCTGTCATTTTGGTTTTCATAATATTTTCATCTGTCAGTATTAAGAATATTCATATTTGTAGGCAAGTCCTCTGGTTTCCATTTTTAATGTGTTTTGTTTACCTTTTAAGGCTTCTAGTTATGATTCTTAGAAGGTATCACTCCCCATGTTTGTTGAGTGTGTGCCAGGCCTATGCTCAGCATGTACATACAGACATGGTCCTAAGCAGTAAATAGTGTATGGTTTTCTCCCAGTACACAAAATAAATCATTTATATGTGTTTGTGTATTATCAATAAGTGAGGTTCCCTCCTCAACCGCTTGATACTGTAGTGTGCCAAGTCTCAGTCTTGCTGTCTACAGTTGGATCTCTCCATGACCTTATCCAGTGTCGTTGCTTTATATAAGCAATTGCTTTTTTTATTTAAGCAATTGCTGTATTTCCTGTAGGCAGAAAACATAAATCTCTAACCAAATTCTCCCCTGAACTTCAGATGTGTGTATGTGTGTGTATATATATATGTACACACACACATACACACTCTGCATATTTCCAGTTTAATATCTGATAAGCATCTCAAACTTACCATGTTATCTGATAAGCATCTCAAACTTACCATGTTTAACTCAAGATCTTCTCCCCTTAAACTTGCCCCTGCCTCAGTCTTCCCCTTCTCAGTTGATAAACGACAAGTCCATTCTTCCAGCTAATTAGGCCAAAACTTTGACCGTGTCTATAACTCTTCCTCATCATCTACATCCAGTCCACTCACAAATCCGCTGGCCCAGCATTCAAGATCTATAATGTATCCAGAATATGACCACGTCATACATTCTCCACAGCCATCAGTGTTCCACCTACAGGATTGCCTGGATTATTGCAAGAGTCTTCCATTCTGTTTTCTTGATTTCCTCTTTGCCATTTTACAGTCTTTTAAGATCTTACAACAGGTAAGTCAGATCATGTCACCTATGCTCAAAATCCTTCAGACGTTTCCTGTCTCTGAGTAAAAGCCATGTCCTTTTCAGCGATCATTTGCAGCCTAATCTATTCTGGTCCCTGTCACAGCTCTTGGCCTCCTCTGCTGATTTTCCTCTCTTCTCGTTAATTTGAAGTCACACTGGTTTCCTTGTTATTCTTTAAAGCAACCAGCCGGTCCAACTCCTCTTACTCAGCTTGGATGACTTTTTCCCAGATATGATTCACTCCCTTGCCACCTCCAGGAATTTGCTTAATTGTCACCTCAATGAGACCGCCCTTTACAACCCTCTTTAAAATTGTACCTTTCCCAGT
>NW_016107509.1:3596611-3605535 GCF_001604975.1 Cebus imitator | reverse complement strand
TGTGAAATATTTAAAAATGAAGGAGAGAAGTTTGGGTGAGCCTGTGACATTTCTTTTTGGACAATTTGAGTTTGGAATGCTAATGGAATGTCAGATGAAATTTCCCTAGGGTAAAGTGTAAGGAAAGAAATGGTGGGTTTAGTATAGGACCTTGGAGAGCGCTAGCATTGACGTACTGTCAAAGCAAGAGAGGACCACACAGACGTGTGGGACGGAAAGGTGACTGCATGTGACCACAAGTGCCACATGGGGAAAAAGGGCCTATTATGAAATTTAAAATGTATATTGGTTTCGGCAGCAAGAACGTCATTGAAAGCGATTTCTTTGGAGTTAGAATAGTTGTCACTTAGCTTAACTGCGTGTCTTCTGGTAAGTGTTTTCCCCAAATCTACAATAATTCTTATGCTCCAAGAATAACAAGAACAGGAAAATGCTATCTCTAACAGTGTCCTCTGTCAACTTTGTATGTCTAAATCTGACACTTGGGCATGAACCCCACTCCATACCCCTGCCCAAGACTGTGAGCTTATGCCTGGTAAAATGAAAATCTGTTCCCGTATTTGCCATCTAGAGTAAATAGGCTCCATGAAGCACTTGAGTGATGTCATGCATTCAAATAATGTTATCCATTTATTGGATGCCTCCAGTTAGGCCCTGAGGATTCATAGATAATTTAATACATCATCATAAATAATTTAAAACATCATCTAGAGGAAGGAACAGAAGAGTTAAGAATTATGACAAGACAAGTAACAAGAAGCACTCAGCTAGGTAGTGACCAACCTCTTGCTAACATTAACGAGATTATAGAGGTTATTGTAATTGTCAGCAGCCTCCTCAGGAGCAAGTACCATCTCCTTCCTACCCCTTGCCTTTAGAGCTGAGGGCATATCTCAGTGGATGTTCAGTTCAGTGGTGGTCTTTATGCTAATTCACAGAGGAGTTTCAGAATCTGTCACAGTTTAGGAGTAATTTCCAGGACTAGAACCAAAGGGTGTTAGCTATATGAGCAGAGGCTGAGGAGGTTTGGTAGCACTGCTTTGCGCTATTGGTTAGGAAAGTCTGTTTACAACTTGGGCTGCTCTCCTTAGGGAAAGTTAAGATGGACTTTGTGTATGGTCTGGAGCAGCTAAGGAACTTTTGGTGGGAGGCGTACTTCCATTTATTCATCCAAATATGTTAGCACCTGACAGGCGCTGTGTACTAGTTAGTTGTTCAGAATAACATAGTAGCCATGTCCCTGCCCTAATGAGCTGACTTCCTGTAGGAAAACACAAACACTGGAAAGCAGAATAATTAACAGATGCAAATTGAATTACTAGGTTGAATCATGTGCAGTTGCCGATATTTAACCATCCCTGACCTATCAAAATCCATTTAAAACTATGAAAGAAACAAGGGACTGAGTTAGGAAAAGATGTCATCAAGGACAGGAGGTAGAAAAAGTGTCTGAGGAGGTGGCATGTAAGTTACTACCTGAAGGAGGAGAAGGCTAGCTCCTCTTGTTCCTGTTTAAATCGAGAGGGAGATGCAAATGCCAGACAGATCAAGAGAGTGTGCTGGGCGTGGTGGGGACTGTGTTCAATCAGGAGTCTCCGGCCCCGTCTGAAGAGGGAGGAAGAGGCAGAGTATCAGCTCTTCCCACATAGGGTAGGTAGGCCCGGCATTGCTATTGCTTGTGATCTTCCAAGATAAGCCAGAAAATGGCTTTTAGAGGAAAAGAATTCAAAGATACTATATTAGTTGAGATATAATTTTTATCTGAAGTCTTTTAAATTGTACATGTCAGCTATTTCAATGCAATGGTTTACACCTGTAATCCCAGCAGTTTGGGAGGCTGAGGTGGGAGGATTTCTTGAGTCCAGGAGTTCAAGACCAGCCTGGGCAACATAGCAAGATCCCATCTCTACAAAAATCAAAAATAAAATTAGGACCAGGCGTGGTGGCTCACACTTGCAATCCCAGCACTTTGGGAGGCTGAGGTGAGAGGATCACTTGAGCCCAGGAGTGTGAGACCACTCTGGGTGACATAGTGAGACCTCCTCTCTACTTAAAAAAAAAAAAATAGCCAGGTGTGGTAGCGCACCTGTAGTCTTAGCTACTAAAGAAGCTGGGGTGGAAGGATTGCTTGAGCCCAGGAGGTTGAGGCTGAAGTGAGCTGTGTTTGTAACACTGCACTCTAGCCTGGGCAACAGAGCGAGACCCTGTTTAAAAAAAAAAAAATTAGAAAAAGTTTTGCAAGCTAAACAAGATACACCTGCTTGCCAGAATTAGCCCACTAGACACCAATTTACAGTCTTTGCTTTAAAATTCCAGGTAGAGAGAACAGCCTACGTAGATACTCTAAGGCAAGAGAGAGCTTCACTTGTTCATGGAAAAGACAGGAAGGTGATTTATCCAGAGCCGAGTGAGTCCAGAGGAGAGTGACGTGTGAGAGGAAGTTGAGGAAGAGCCAGATCACAGGAGCCTCCTAAACCATGGTGAGAAGCCTGCAAGATCTAGGCCAATGTCCACTGAGCAGTTTGACACCAGAATCGAGCTAAGAAAAGGTAAATTCGAGAGAAGTTTGAGGAACAACGGTGCAGGGATGGAAGAGTGAGTGTAGTTTGTACTCTACAACATGCTGTCCCCTCGGGCTAAACAGGGCTGCATCTGCCTGAGCAAGGGGCACTGCTTTCTTAACCTCACAAAGACATCATAAAGGCTGCAGGTGTCCTTGAAGGTATTCCATTGTACAGCTAAGTAACCTGCCCAAGGACAACCACCGTGGCAGACTCTGCATTTGGATTTTGGTTTTCTTAGAAGTGAAAGCCCTTGTCTTTTTTATTACAAAATATGGCCTTTCCAGTTTAAAGCCAACTGAGACATGTTTACTTGCTCTTTGAAGGATTATCTTGTCTGCATAACTCAAAACGAATGTATCAATTGATTTACAGGCCAAAGAAGAATGCTTTAAATCTTAAATGCAACTTGAACACAGAATGGTGGTGACCTGATCAAACCCACCAGACTGAAGAGCAGCCTCCTTGAACCATTGCATGTGGGCTTGTAACTGCAGTCTCCCCAGTTTAGTGCTCCTGTTTTCAAGATGAGGTATATATAGCTTAAAGATTTAGAGTTGAAATATATGATTTACTCTTGTAAGGGAGGGAATGCATTATTTTTTAAAATTATTATTACTATTTTGAGACAGAGTTTCGCTCTTGTTGCCCAGGCTGGAGTGCAATAGTGCAGTCTCGGCTCACTGCAACCTCTGCCTCCTGGGTTCAAGTGATTCTCCTGCCTCAGCCTCCCGAGTAGCGGGATTACAGGTGCTCACCAGCATGCCCAGCTAATTTTTTTTTTTTGAGATGGAGTCTCACTCGGTCGCCCAGGCTGGAGTGCAGTGATGTGATCTTGGCTCACTGCAAACTCTGCCTCCTGGGTTCAAGCAATTCTCCTGCCTCAGCCTCCCAAGTAGCTGGGATTACAGACATGCACCACCACGCCCAACTAATTTTTGTATTTTTACTGGAGACAGGGTTTCAACATGTTGGCCAGGCTGGTCTTGAACTCGTGACCTCAGGTGATCTGCCCACCTCGGCCTCATAAAGTGCTGGAATTACAGGCCTGAGCCACCGTGCCCAGCGAATTCTTGTATTTTTATAGAAATGTGGTTTAATCATGTTGGCCAGGCTGGTCTCAAACTCCTGGCCTCAATTGATCTGCCTGACTTGGCCTCCCAAAGTGTTAGGATTACAGGCGTGAGCCACCACACCTGGCTATTCTTTTAAAATTAGTAATTGACTATTAAAGCCTAGAAATAAAAGAATCTGTGCTCAAGAAATATAAGAAATCTAGAGGAAAGCTGAAATTGGGGAAGTGAAGATGTATGTGGATAGAAGGCTTTTTAAGCCACCCAATAGGTGTTGAATTAAATATTTTAGGAACTCAGTAAGCAAGACTTCAGTGATAGGAGCTGAACTCAGTCTAGAGAAAATTCATGAGGTTGAGGATCAAAGGGCGGAATGCTCTTACCTGGTAAGTTTTAGCATGTGGGAGACAGCCAGAGAGGAAAGTGTCCACTGTGAGAGCTGAGAAATGAAGTCATCATGCAGCACTTGAGACAGGCTTATAGTTTGAGTTAACCTCCTGAGTAAATGCAGGGGAGAATGCTAAATTTGTTTTCAGGACAGAATGCTTCAGAACTGAATCAGTATTTCATTGAAATGTATCAGTCAATTCTTTGTGCAATTCTTTGTTGTTTATTAGAATATTTGAAGAGAGAAAGCATAACTAAAAATATTTCTCAGATGTTCTATGTAGGTTATTTGAATGGCTTTGTAGATAAAAATAGATGTGGGCTGGGCATGGTGGCTCATGCCTGTAATCCCAGCATTTTGGGAGGCCGAGGCGGGAGGACTGCCTGAGCCCAGGAGTTTGAGACCAGCCTGGGCAACATGGTGAGACCCCATCTGTATTTAAAACAAAAATCTGACTTAGCTTTCCTTATGATTCTTTAAACTATTAGATTTTTGCCTGTGTGTAATTAAAATGAAAATTGCATTTTTAACAGAAAATTACTATAATTATATTTTGATTTTATACTAGTAGATTCTATCAACTTAGAGCAAAGAGGGCAAATGATCTTTATGAAGTCCAGCTACTAAATATTTTGGACTTTGCAGGCCAGTTGTCTCTGTCCCAGCCATGCAACTCTGCTGTTGTAGTTCACAAGCAGCTATAGGCATCTGTCAATGAATGAGCATGTCTGTGTTCCAATAAAATTTTATTTATGACACTTAACTCTGAATTTCCTATAATTCATGTGTCACAAAATATTCTTCCTATGATTTATTTTTTTAAAAGGTAAAAAACATTCTTAAATCACATTCTGTACAAAAGCAGATGGGAAGCTGGGTTTGGTCCATGAGCCATAGTTTGCTAACTCCTGAGTTAAAGGTTTTTAAAAAGGAATGTTCTGCCGGGCGGAGTAGCGCTGCCTGTAGTCCCAGCTACTCGGGAGGCTGAGGTGGGAGGAAGGATCGCTTGAGCCCAGGACTTCTGGGCTGTAGTGCGCTATGCGATCAGCCAGCACTAAGTTTGGCATCAATATGGTGGCCTCCTGGAAGTGGGGGACCATCAGGTTGCATAAGGAGGGGTTAACTAGCTCAGAACGGGAACAGAGCAGGTCAAAACTCCAGTAATGATCAGTAGCGGGATCGCGCCTGTAAATAGCCACTGCACTCCAGCCTGGGCAACATAGCAAGACCCTGTCTCCAAAAAAAAAAAAAAAAAATGTTCTTCTAAGGGCCAGTGCTGTGGCTTTCTCTCTGGGTGACTAGTAACATTTTGAGGTGACCCTAAGGAAATCTTTTTTTGTCATAATGAAGGGATTTCTTACACATTTGAACAACTTTTGGTAGTTATTCTCACAGTAGCTTCCATCAGAATCACCTGGAGGGCTTATGAAAACAGATTGCAAGGCTCCCTCCCCAGGTTTCACATTCGGTCGATCTATGCAGCTGCTCAAGAATGTGCATTTACAGCTGGTTGCGGTGGCTCAGGCCTGTAATCCCAGCATTTTGAGAGGCCGAGGCGAGTGGATCACTTGAGGCCGGGAGTTTGAGATCACCCTGGCCAACATGGTGAAACCCTGCTGCTACCAAAAATACAAAAATTAGTTGGGTGTGTTGGTGCACACCTGTAATCCCAGTTACTAGGGAGGCTGAGGCACGAGAATAGCTTGAACCCCAGGAGGCGGAGGTTGCAGTGAACCGAGATTGTGCCACTGCACTCCAGCCTGGGTGACAGAGCAAGACCATGCCACAAAAAAACCCAAAAAAACAAAAAATGCATTTCTTAAAGGTGAGTCTGATGCTGCTGTCTTGGGACCACGCTTTGAGAACTGCTGATTTAGAGAAATGAGAGCATCCAATAGTGTGGAAATAACACAGTTGCTTCTTTCAATCAGTGTCCTTAGAGTAACTATTGACTTTTCTACATTGTTTGAGACCTTTAAAATTCGAATGGTTCAAAGACTAAAGATAATTGGAACCAAATTCATAACTTCCCTGTCTATTGTAGTAGTTTTCCTCCATTGCTTTCTGTTTTTAAACACTTGAAAATAAGAGATTGATTTATAACAATGTTAGAGAATGAGATGCGTCAAGTAAAAATATAAATTAAGGAATATATATATTAGATAGTCATGTATCAGTTTGAAATATAGTATGTTGCCAGTAACTGGCATTGCATGTTCCTCCTCCATCATGTCATCCTTTTCTTTGCTTTCACTATGTGTGTTTGTATCTGCAACAATCTGATGTCTAGTTTTGCACACACATGAACTTTATAAAAATAGTTTTTTCTTTGTAATTCATGATGAAGTTTTCAAAACAGTTTTACTATACACACATGCACAACCATTTTGATGAATGTAACTGTGGTTCATTTTCACTGCTGTATTTATTTTATGAGTATACTACAATTCATCAGTTCCCTTGCTGGTGGACATTTGGATTGTTACCAGTATGTATATATATATATATTGTTTTTGAGACAGAGCCTCGCTCTGTCACTGAGGCTGGAGTGCAGTGGCACAATCTTGGCTCATTGCAACCTCCACCTCCTGGGTTCCAGCGATTCTCCTGCTGCAGCCTTCCAAGCAGCTGGGATTACAGGCACCCACCACGTACCCGGCTAATTTTTTGTGTTTTTCGTAGAGACAGGGTTTCACCACGTTGGCCAGGCTGGTTTCAAGCTCCTGACCTCAAGTAATCCGCCAGTCTCGGTCTCCCAAAGTGCTGGGATTACAGGTGTGAGCCACTGTACCTGTCCATAGGATTGTTACCAGTATTTAAAAAAATCTATAAACAATATAGCCACGGATAGTCTTGTCTTCTATTCATGTTTTCTAGTGAATAAGCACAACAGTATTTCTACAGCAGAGACCTAAGGAGGGGAATTGTCTCTTATTACAGGATATGCACATCTTCAACTTTACTGTGTAACCATCAATTGTTTCCCAAAGGAAGGCTATATCCACATCTTCACCCACACTTTGTATCACTAGACTTTTCAATTTCTGCCAATTTGATAGGTTTAAGATGATATTGTGCCTTTGTTAATAATTTGCATTTCTTAATTACTAATATGGTTGATAACTTTTCTTTTATTTAAGGACCTTTCGTGTCTCCTCTTCTTTGAAATGACTTTTTTAAATGCCTGTTTTCTATTAGATTGTTTATCTTCATCCAGTTAATTCAGAGAATTTCCTTATATTCTGGTTACTAATCTTTTAACATTTAAATGTTTTAGAGATATCTCTTTCCATGGCTTGCCATGTGTTTTTGCCTTTTTATGGGTTTTTTTTTTTTTTTTTTTTTTTTTTTTTTTTTTTTTTTTTTTTTTTTTTTTTTTTTTTTTTGATAGGTAAATGTTTTACACTTTCTTGTAACTTAATTTATAAATTACTCTCCCTATAATTTGTGGGGATTTTTTCCTGTGTGTGTCTTGTTTAAGAAATTCTTCTCTCACTTGATGTCATGAGGATATTTTTCTACATTTTCTTCTAAAAGTCTGGTTGTTTTTACATTTAAATCTTTAGTCCAGCTATAAATAACTTTTGTGCCTGGTCAGAAGTATGGACCCAATTTTATTTTATTTTGTCTAGATGACTAGTTGTCTTGATACTTTATTTAATAGTTTATCTTTTTCCTAATGATCCTAATGCCATTTCTTTCATATTTCTTACTCTGTTCTGTTATACTCTCTTCTGTTGCATCGTTCAATATGTGTATCCCTGTGTCGATACTATTCTGTCTTATTTACTACAGCCTTAGCTTTTTAACAAGTCTTGATATCTATCTGCTTGAGCTTTCTTTAAAAGTTGCTACACCTTGTTTGTAAAATAAGCTCCCAGCTAGTTTTGGTTCTTTGTTCTTCTGCATAAATTTTAGAGTGAGTTTAACCTGTATAGGAAAAAAATACTTTAGGGACTTTTGCTCGGAAATGTATTAACAGATTAATTTGGTAAGAAATTACAGCTGTACAGTATTAAGCATTCCTAATCATGAATCTGCAATGTCTTTCCAACAAGTATTCCTGGATGCCATTCAGTAAAGTTGTTTAAATTTTTGCATTAAAAGATGGTGTATTTATTTTGTTAGATTTATTATTAAGCATCTTCTATTTTGCTGTTGTTTTCAGAGTTACATTTGAAAACTATTTCTGGCTGGTGTAGAGAATGCAGCTGATTTTTGTTTGCTGACCTTAAATTAAGAAACCTTGTTTAATTCTCACGTTTCTTTTTTTTTTTTTTTTGAGACGGAGTCTCGCTCTGCCACCAGGCGCCGGGCTGGAGTGCAGTGGTGCAATCTCGGCTCACTGCAACCTCCGCTTCCCAGGCTCAAGTGGTCCTCCTACCTCAGCCTCCTCTGAATAGCTGGGACTACTGGCCTGTAGTCAAGTGTACCAGCTTGACTAATTTTTGGTGCATGACTTTTATCAGATTAATGAAATTTCCTTTTATGTGCATATACGTATTTTTCTGAGTTTTTTCTTTTTAAATAAAAAGAGAGTTTGAAATTTATTTATTTTTATATGGAGCGCTTCATGAATTTGCGTGTCATTCTTGTGCAGGGGCCATGCTCATCTTCTCTGTATTGTTCCAATTTTAGTATTTGTGCTGCTGAAGCGAGCACGGGTTTTAAATGTATTAAGGGAATTTCTGAGTATATTGAGGTAATCGTGTGTGTGTACTTTAATTTTTTAAACTTTTGTGATGCTGCTAAGATTTGTATTTTAAAAATTTATTTTTGAGGCCGGGCGCGATGGCTCAAGCCTGTAATCCCAGCACTTTGGGAGGCCGAGGCGGGTGGATCATGAGGTCAAGAGATCGAGACCATCCTGGTCAACATGGTGAAACCCCGTCTCTACTAAAA
>NW_016107509.1:3592784-3596520 GCF_001604975.1 Cebus imitator | reverse complement strand
AAAAAAAAAAAAAAAAAATTTATTTTTGATTTTTGTGGGCACGTAAGTGTATACATTTGTGGGGGACATGAGATATGTTGATACAAGCACGCAATGTGTAACGATCACATCATGGGAAGTGGGGTATCCGGTTCTTCAAGCTTTTCTTCTTTGTGTCACAAATAATCTAGTTATACCCTTTTAGTTATTTTTGAATGTACAATTAAATTATTGACTAGAGTCACCTTGTTGTGCTATCAAATACTAGGTCTTATTCATTCTTTCTGTTTTCTTTTGGTACCCATTAACCATCCTCACTCCCCAAGCCCGTGCTTCCCCACTACCCTTCTTACCCTCTGGTAGCCCTCTTTTACTCTCTATCTCCATGAGTTTAATTATTTTGATTTTTAGATCCCACAAATCAGCGAGAACATACAATGTTTGTCTTTCTGTGTCTGGCTTATTTCACTTAACATTAGTGACCTCCAGTTCCATCCATGTTGTTGCAAATGACAGAATCTCATTATTTTTTATGACCGAATAAGTACTGCATTGTGTGTAAGTATCACATTTTCTTTATCCATTCATCTGTTGGTAGACACTAAGGTTGCTTCCAAATCTTGGCTACTGTGAATAGTGTTGCCTATTGTAAATAGTTAATATGGGAGTGTTGGCTACTGTGAATAGTTAATATGGGAGTGCAGGATCTTTTTGATAAACTGATTTTCTTTTTAGGGGGCATATATGCAGTAGTGGCATTGATGGATCATATCTTAGTTCCATTTTTAGTTTTTTGAGGAGATTCCAAACTATTCTTGATAGTGGTTGTACTAATTTACAGTCCCAACCAACAGTTTACGAAGGCCCCTTTCCTTCACATCCTCACCAGCATTTGTTATTACCTGTCTCAATAGGATGAAAGCCATTTTAACTGGAGTGAGATGATTATCTCCTTGCAGTTTTGGTTTGCATTTCTCTGATGCTCAGTGATGTTGAGCACCTTTTCATGTGTCTGTTGCCATTTTTATGTCTTTACTTTTTTATTTTTCTGAGACCAAGTCTCACTCTGTCACGCAGGCTGGAGTGCAGTAGTGCAATCTCAGCTCACTGCAACCTCCACCTCCCAGGTTCAGGCAATTCTCCTGCCTCAGCCTCCCGAGTAGCTGGGATTATGGGTGCCCGACACCACACACGGCTAATTTTTTAATTTTTAGCAGAGGCGGGGTTTCACCATGTTGGTCAGGCTGGTCTCAAATTCCTAACCTCGTGATCCGCCTGCCTCAGCCTCCCAAAGTGCTGGGATTACAGGTGTGAGCCACTGTGCTCTGCCTGTCTTTACTTTTTAAAAAAATTGTTGGCTGAATGCAACAGCTCATGCCTGTAGTCCTAGGAGAACTGCTTGAGCCCAGGAAATCAAAACCAGCCTGGGCAACACAGTGAGACTCCATCTCCATAGAAAGGAAGGAAGGAAGGGAGGGAGGGAGGGAGGGAGGGGGGATAGCCAGTGCAGTGAAGCACACCTGTGGTCCCAGCTTCTCAAGAGGCTAAGGTGGGAGGATTGCCTGGGCCTGGGAGGTTGAGGCTTCAGTAAACCATGATCATGTTACCTCACTCCAGTTTGGAGGACAGAGCAAGACCCTGTCTCAGAAAAAAAAAAAAAAAATTGTTAATAGACTAGATTTTTTTTTTTTTTTTTTTTTTGAGATGGAATCTCGCTCTGTCACCCAGGCTAGAGTGTAAGTGGCTTAATCTCGGCTCACTGCAGCCTCCTTCTCTGGAGTTCAAACGATTTCTGTCTCAGCTTCCAGAGTAGTGGGACTATAGGCACAAGCCACCATGCCTGAGTAATTTTTGTATTTTTAGTAGAGACAAGGTTTCCCCATGTTGGCCAGGCTGGTATTGAACTCCTGACCTCAGGTGACCCACCCAGGCCTCAGCCTCCCAAAGTGATGGAATTACAGGTGTGAGCCATGGCCTGTACTAGATAAATAGATTCTTTAAAATGTTAAACTAGGCCGGGTGCAGTGGCTCATGCCTGTAATCCCAGGACTTTGGGAGGCCAAGGCAGGCAGATCATGTGAGGTTAGGAGTTTGAGACTAGCCTGGCCAACATGGGGAAACTCCACCTCTACTGAAAATACGAAAAAAAATTTGCTGGGCGTGGTGGCACGTGCCCGTAATCCCAGCTACCCGGGAGGCTGAGACTGGAGAATCACTTCAGCCTGGGAGGTGGAGGTTGCAGTGAGCCACTGCACTCCAGCCTGGGCGACAGAGTGAGACAACGTCTTTATTTTATTTATTTATTTTTTTTTGAGACAAGAGTCCCGCTCCGTCACCAGGCTAGAGTGCAGTGGCATGATCGCACCTCACTACAACCTCCGCCTCCCGGGTTCAAGCAATTCTCCTGCTTCAGCCTCCCGAGTAGCTGAGACTACCGATGCCCACCATCATGCCCAGCTAATTTTTGTATTTTTAGTAGAGACGGGGATTCACCATGTTGGCCAGGATGGTCTCGATCTCTTGACCACGTGATCCGCCCACCTCGGCCTCCCAAAGTGCTGGGATTACAGGCGTGATGCACTGCGCCCAGCGAGACAACGTCTTTAAAAAAAACGTTCAACTAGGTTTGTGTTCCTTGTTATACATTCTAAGCCATAATTTAATATATATTCTAACCCATGGCTTACCGCTTCACAAATCCTGAGCCTCCTGTGTTGTGAATATCCAGCCATGTGATTTTTATGTATCTCACCCTCCACTCCTTCAGTTGTTGAGGCCTTCAACTAAAATAGTCATCTAATCTCATGGCGCCACCTGGTGGCAAAACTTTGAAATTTCGGAGGTCTCTTCACCTTTCTTTCCCTATTAGAGAGACTCATACATGCAGTTTTCTCCTTCAGTTCTATTCTCTCTTGTGCCTTTCATCCATTAACTTTACTCCCCCATCCTCCTTTCTCATGCTCTCCTAAATTTTCTCATTACGTTCATGTAAATCATTCTCTTCCTTTGCTCTCTGTTTGCTCCTTTATGAGTCTAAATCTACCTCAACCACAGTGAGAATGGTACTACTAGTGACTGGGAAAACTACAGCTCTACATTTTGAAATGACATTTCATACAATAAAGTGCCGGCTAGACTACTTCAGAGTTCCTGAAAATACTTAAAATTCCCTTTAAAATTTCATTTCTTAAATTTCAAGTACTATCTAATTATTTCTGCCCAGGTTAACATCAAGCTCAAGTATTAAAGAAAAATTATAAAACTGTTAATAAATGTCATTGTTTCTGTGTTCCTTTGTTACAACCTTTGACAAATTTGGAGTCTCTTCTGTATTTCACTGCAAAGACTCAGTTTTTCATTATGGGTTAAACTGCCTAGAACAGAACCACCGTCCGTGACATGGTCTTCACGGGAAATAACCTGCCACAGCTGCCCTTTTGGTACATAATAAGATGGAGATTTCGAGTAACTGCATTTGTAATTGTTTCACCCAAAAGGTTAAAAAAATACTGTAACCAGTATTCTCCCTAGTCAGGGAACTGACTCACAGCTAAGCTTGACCATTTAGCAGTTTCTTTGTTAATTCTGACTTTGTTTTCAGTATTGCTAAGGGGTATATTGGAGAATGGCAGGTGAGTCAGCTGAAGAAGACAGACCAGAGAAAGTAGGGCCAAAATTGACCTCTTTAATTCCTGCAATGCCAACATGTCTGCAGAGGAGGTAGTTTCCATGGTTGGTTTGTCTTAACCTAGCCAGT
>NW_016107509.1:3563361-3592768 GCF_001604975.1 Cebus imitator | reverse complement strand
ATTCCATTATAGATATATCACTGTTGATTTAGTCATTTCTCTTTTAGCAGACTTTTTTTTTTGAGACAGAGTCTCGCTCTGTTGCCCAGGCTGGAGTACAGTGGTGCCGTCTTGGCTCACTGCAACCTCCATCTCTTGGGTTCAAGCAATTCTGCCTCAGCCTCCTGAGTAGCTGAGATTACAGGTGTGCGCCACGACGCCCAGCTCATTTTTGTATTTTTAGTGGAGGCAGGGTGTCGCCATGTTAGTCAGGCTGGTCTCGAACTCCTGACCTTGTGATCCGCCCACCTTGGCCTCCCAAAGTGCTGGGATTACAGGCATGAGACACCGTGCCCAGCCCCCTATCCAGTCTTTTGGTAGGTAGGCACTGAGAATTTGCTTATTCAAAAGCATAGCAACTATAGATTTAAAGAGTAGGCACTAAAAAGTATTTTGGATCCATTAGTCTGGTTACTACCTGAAAGTAACTTAATGCCTAACTTAATCATCAGAGAACGTCAAATAAAATATAAAATCTGGTAGAACACATTACTTTGACATGAAGTTCTGATGTTTATAGCTTTAAGACGACCTATTATTCTAAATAAGAAATCTTATTACGGAAAGAAACTAGTTAGCTGGTGTAGAGTTGTTACACTATTAGAAGTCTAGCATCTATTTAAAAGGAAGATTTAAAGTTATTCTTATTTCCACATTCTAATAGTGGAGTTTCAAAGGTGGATTGAAAAAAAGAAAAAGAAGTTAAAGATTAGGCAGGAGTTTGACAGTAACAGGCCCTACATAATCCAGGCTGACGAAGGCATTTCTGCTATTACAATGTGCTGAGCAAGCAGTCAGCCTGCCCATTCAGCTTTCTACTGTGTTCCTTTGCTAAATGGTTTCTAACCTCTTAATGTCTCTTTTGAAAGGTGGGGACCCAAACTGTATGCATTGTTCCAGATGCGCTCTTGCCAAAGCAGCATAAAGCAAATGTAACCCTTAGGAAGAAGGCTCCCCCCCTCACTAGGTAAGTATAACCAGCAGCCATGACCAGGGCCAGCCCACTTGCCCACGAGACCTGCTGTGCCTTCCACTGCTAGGATGCTGGTGGGACCTGAATCTATTCATCCACAGGGCCTGTGAATTTCAAGTCAAAGGAACTGACCAAGAGCAACCTTTATCTTTACAGCCTCTGATTCTATCCCCTCTGGGTTCTTTCTTAATAGTTTGCATCTCTTGGACTCTTTGCCAAGCCAGAACATCATCCTCCAATATAATAATTTTGAGGTCCGCTAGAGTTTATTACAGTGATGTTTTACCTGTAATCTTGGTGAGCTGATTGGACCTGCTACTTTAGAGCATTCTCTTACCTTTAGAAAGAGCCCTCTTGAGCATTGAGAATGAAACTATCATAGTGCAAGTTCTCACGTGACACTTATGTTCTGCTAGGAGGTTTTTTTCTTCTTTTAAATAAAACATATTCAGGCCCCGTGTGGTTGCTTATGCCTATAATCCCAGCACTTTAAGAGGAGGAGGCAGGTGGATTACCTGAGGTCAGGAGTTTGAGACCAGGCTGGCCAACATGGCGAAACTCCATCTCTACTAAAAATACAAAAATAATTAGCCAGGTGTGGTGACGCATGCCTGTAGTCTCAACTACTTTGGAGGCTGAGGCAGGAGAATTGCTTGGTGGAGGTTACAGTGAGCCAAGACAGTGCCACAGAGACACTGTCTCAAAAAAAAAAAAGGCATATTTAGATTTGCTTAAAAATGAAGTTCCGAGGCCAGGCACAGTGGCTCACGCCTGTAATCCCAACACTTTGGGAGGCCAGGGCGGGCGGATCACAAGGTCAAGAGATTGAGACCATCCTGGCCAACATGGTGAAACCCCGGCTCCAAAATAAATAAATAAATAAATAAATAATGACGTTCCGTACAAGCACATTGAGTACAACAGTGGTCCCCAACCTTTGTGGCACCAGGGACTGGTTTCATGGAAGACAGTTTCTCCACAATCTGGGAATGGGGTTGGGGGGTAGAGGAGATGGTTTTGGGGTGAAAGTGTTCCACCTTAAATCATCAGGCATTAGATTCTTGTAAGGAGTGTGCAACGTGGAACCCTCACATGCGCAGTTCACTACAGGGTTTGCTCCTTTGAGAATCTAATGACGCTGCTGATCTGACACGAGGTGGAGCTCGGGCCATAATGCTTGCTCACCGCTCACCTCCTGCTGTGTCTCCCGGTTCCTAACAGGCCACACACTGGGCCTTGGCCCAGGGGTTGGGGATTCCTGGAGTAGAAGAATTAAAGAATTGGTTCATAAGCTAGGTTAATATAGTATTATGTACTGACCTCAATTTGGTAATATTTTAAAATCATTTTGCAATATGATTACCATGACAATAGGCTGTTTTTAAATTCTTTACTTTTTTGGGCAGAGGCTATTTGACTCATCCCATTTCTGAATAAAACCACAATAATGTTGTTTATGTTGTAGATCTTGAATGGTTCATTGAGTTCCCCCAACTTGCTGGTTAAGTCTCCCCAAGTTCTGTAAACCTCCCTCTAGCTAAATGTGAATATATTTGAGATAAAACTTAAAGATGTAGAACCAATGTCCTTTATAGAAATACTATGTTTTAGATTTATTTATGTGACAAAAAATGGTCACATGTGTTCAGATAAGGTGGGGAATTTTTTAAAGTAATCTGCTTGTTTGGCTTTGAATTTTGGACTGCTCTGAAGTGAGTTTAAAGTCAGTCATGCAAGATTCTCTCTGATATTTCATGACACTGCCAAAACACTTTCCTTATGTCAAAGTCCACTTGAAACGCTACAACACATCCATCATTTTTTGCTCTCACTCGCTTTGGAAGGGGTCTAGCTGAGAATCCATAGACTCCAGCTAGTCTTATTTCTGGAATTTGAACTAAAATCCTGGGTTAAAGCACATTCTTAATGTGCCATAGATTGCCACAAACAATACTCTTCTTAGTTATTTATCTTTAGCCCTTTCTTCCAGTGCAGAAATTCACTGATGTAACTCTTTCCATTTTGTTGATTAGTAAAACTCCCCAAGGTAAAATTTACCTAATCTTTTATAATTTTTCTTCCTTGATTTTCATCTGTTAATGTTCTTTTTAGAGCAAATCCTTTAAGTGAGTTTGACTCTGAGCTATTGTCGTCAGAAATAGGAGAAGAAAGTTTCTGCATGACTCATCAGAAAAGTCAAGATCAAACGACAGAAAGAGATTTTGAATTATCTAGAGATGAATTTATGAAGGGATCCGCGGAGCTGGGGATTGCCACATCCTCCACCTTGAAATGTCACATAGTTGGCCACCTTGGAAGACCTGCTGGGCCCCTCTATAACTGATTATGAAGTCATTGAACAAATAAAAAGAACAGGGACTCTGAGTGATGTTCTGGTCCTTCCCACTGTCCCCAGTGCTTCTCCACAGCACTGTCATCCTGCATGCCTCGTGACTAGGGGCCTGCAGGATTATGGTGGTAAGGAATTAAAGGTGACATCTAAAGCCATGGGCAGGCCAGGAGCAATGGCTCACGCCTGTAATCCCGGCACTTTTGGAGGCCGGGGCAGGTGAGTTGCATGAGCTCAGGAGTTTGAGACCAGCCTGGGCACAACTTTAGCTCTACAAAAAATTATCTGGGCATAGTGGTGCATCCTTGTGGTCCCAGCTACTCGGGAGGCTGAGGTGGGAGAATTGCTTAAGTCCAGGAGATCAAGGCTGTAGTGAGCCAAGAGCCTACCCCTGCACTTGAGCCTGGGTGACAGAGCGAGACCCTGTCTCAAAACCAAAATGAAGCCATGAACAAGATAGAACTGACTGGTGTCTCCATGGACAGAACCCCTATAGCCTTGGGATCAGACTGTTCCCAAATGACTAATCAGCCTCAAAGGCTGGCACAGTCTGGTGTATTTAGACACGTGAGCGTTTTGCTCTCAACCTGCAGAACTTGTCCTTTCCCTGAGGCTCTGGGCTGATTTTAGCTGAGGAGGTCAGATTAGATCCAATCTGCAGATCCTCCCTCCTGGATCCCTGAGGTGGGAAGTGGCCTGAGGTGGGTCCGATGGAGCTGGTGTAAACTTATTCCTTGGGCATACATGCCCCATGGCTGCTCAACGCTTTCCCTTGGGATTCACGTCACGAAGGTGTATGTGGTTGTGATGTGAAAGAGAGTTTATGCTGTGATCTTATATCCACATCATAATTCTGGATCAGAACATTGCAAAATCTGTATGGTAGACTCCTTTTCCGGCCAAAAGTAATTCTAGCCAGGCTGAGGTCAGAGTGCAGAGTTTGTGGACGCACCTTTATTTTGGTGCGATCTGTACATCACTGCATTTCCTCAGTGGCATTCTATTCCCCTTCATCCCTCAACCATCAGCTAACCATGACTAAATGTTAACTTACAAAATGTGCAAGGACTTTCAGGGTCATGCCTTTTGAAAAAGGCATGAATTTTGATAATATGAGTGTTCGAGTTTTCTTCTTTCTTGCCTGACTTTCCTATTCCCTTTCTGTGTCTTCATGCAGGCCCCTGGCTACTGACGTATGGCAAGCTTTAGGGTAAGGACATACGTGGTGTTCTGAATGTGTGTATCCTCCAAAGTCTGCAATCTCAGCTGGAACTGGGTGGACCAGTATTCCCTCAACCAGGGCCCTGGCCGATGGTTCTTTCCTCATCTCCGT
This sequence comes from Cebus imitator, assembly GCF_001604975.1. Lineage (NCBI taxonomy): Eukaryota > Metazoa > Chordata > Mammalia > Primates > Cebidae > Cebus > Cebus imitator. The sequence goes on along the minus strand of NW_016107509.1, from coordinate 3,588,073 downwards.
TAACTGTTGGATTTCCCTTTCTTGCTGTTCTCTCTGTCTCCAAGCCCCTTTCAATTGCCTTTCCTAAAGACAGACCTTAGCAAGATGGGCCAGGACTTGGGACCTCGCACGGCACCCTGCAGTCCCAAGCCAGCATCTACTGCACCCCATCTTTAAGACTCTATTCCCCAAACAGATGCTGGAAGGCATCAGCTTCTGAGAACCCACTTTTTTCTGCATGACTAGCTTGTAAGGAGGAATCTATGGAGAGGATTTCCAAGAATTTCCCACTTTTTCAAAAAATATATGGCTTCAATCCAAGAACAAACTCAGTGATGAGCAGCTCCATTTCTGTGCACATGGTGGTGGAATCTGCAGAAATCGATGCAACATTTCTTTCCTGTCTGAGCTGTTTATATAATTGTATATAAATGTAGCAATAAATATATTCTAACATCAGCCTGAGCCCTACCGCACACTTGATTCTGCATGCTGGTGGTAGGCAGTGAATATCACTTGCCTGCCCCATCTCAGGTTCTCCTCTTCTCTGATTTCACAGTTAATTTGGACCTGGCCAGTATTTGGAGAAAGAAGGTTGAGGAGAGTTTGGTGGCAGAGCTGTGACGTGAAGCAGCATTATTAATTCATACGATGGCACTAGTCCTGGAACTCTGAGGTGTTTTGAATGTCCAAGGACTGAAGCTTAGAGGATTGGGTGACAGTTTGTGACACAAGTCAGCTGCCTTAACAGTCACTCTTGCCGGGCGCGGTGGCTCACGCCTGTAATCCCAGAACTTTGGGAGGCCGAGGCGGGTGGATCACGAGGTCAAGAGATCGAGACCATCCTGGTCAACATGGTGAAACCCCGTCTCTACTAAAAATACAAAAAATTAGCTGGGCATGGTGGCGTGTGCCTGTAATCCCAGCTACTCAGGAGGCTGAGGCAGGAGAATTGCCTGAACCCAGGAGGCGGAGGTTGCGGTGAGCCGAGATCGCGCCATTGCACTCCAGCCTGGGTAACAAGAGCGAAACTCCGTCTCAAAAAAAAGAAAACAAAAAAAACAGTCACTCTTACATCCTTCAAGTGCACGTTGTGCTGCAATTATTTAACAGGTACTTGCTGGGCACAAAGGTACCCCTTAAAGATTTTCAGAAAAAAAACCATGACATGGGATATTAAGTCTAGTTATTTTAGAGACAACCTCCTCCCACAGGGGACACATAAACAAATAACCTTTTATTAGGCAGTTACAATATTGTTTGTCTAATATCAGGGAATATTTATTCCCAAAGCGGTCTTTTGTAATTTATGTGAAATCTTTGGTTATCAGGCACTTTTATAACTTAAAGGATAAACACATAGTTGTGGTTTCTTATCAAATTATGGCTTCTCAGGCCTCTCCTTGATTATAAATGGGAGTTGGCATAAAATCAGTCATAAGACCTGGGAATGCATTCAGCTGGGTGAGGTGGCTCGCCCTTTGGGAGGCTGAGGTGAGTGGATCAGTTGAGGTCAGGAGTTCAAGACCAGTGTGGCCAACATGGCAAAACCCTGTCTCTACTAAAAATACAAAAATTAGCTGGGTGTGGTGGTGGGTGGTTGTAATCCCAGCTATTCAGGAGGCTGAGGCAAGAGAATCGCTTAAACCCAGGAGGCACAGGTTACGGTGAGCCCGGATTGCACCACTGCACTGCAGCCTGTTGTAATATCCTATGGCAAACAGGGGCAAACAGCACTTGTGAGTTTACGTTTTGTGTATTAAAAAATATAGTCTGGGCTGGGCGCGGTGGTTTACACCTGTAATCCCAGCACTTTGAGGGGCCGAGGCGGGCGGATCACAAGGTCAGGAGATCAAGACCATCCTGGCCAAGACGGTGAAACCTCATCTCTAATAAAAAAAAATAATAATAATAAAATATATAGTCTGGAAGAGACTTGAGGAAATCATCTGTCGAGCTCTTTAAACATTGAACAAGCAACTCTGAACAATTGTGCCACACCTGTTCTTACTCTCACCTTTCAACAGATATATCAGGGAACCTGAGGCCCCAGGTGAAAAGATAAAGAGGCCGAGGTGGGTGGATCATGAGGTCAAGAGATCGAGACCATCCTGGCCATGATGAAACCCCGTCTCTACTAAAAATACAAAAATTAGCCGGATGTGGTGGCACATACCTATAGTCCCAGCTACTCGGGAGGCTGAGGCAGAAGAATTGCTTGAACCCAGGAGGTAGAGGTTGCAGTGAGCCGAGATTGTGCCACTGTAGCCTGGTGACAGAGCAAGACTCCGTCTCAAAAAAAAAAAAAAAGAAGGCACAGTGTGGGCTGCTCCTTCAACAGCTAATTCCTGTGCAATGCACTGGGCAAACCTTTTCTACACATGGCTTTTTCTAGCCAGTACTGGTGATATGAGGGGAAATTATGAGAAAATATGTGGGACAAATTATCAATTGCTTCTGTTTATAGTGCAGTGAGAGAGAATCCCAATGAAAAATAGTGCTGTATAATCAAAAGTTTAGTTTATGAAGCTGTGAAGGATTGAGGGTTTTCAGCCTGTGGGTATTAAAACCTGGGCACTTGCTGCGGCTCTGCCACTAATTGGTAGTTGGAACTTGGACAAGTCACTCCAACCCTCAGGGCCTCCAATTCCTTTGCTGTAAAATGAGGTGTTTGGACTAAATGATTCCTAAGGTTCTTTTTGTTCTTACTCTCTTCTTTGGAAAAGGGAAAGGAGTGGCATAATATTCATGTTAAAGAGAAAGGTCATTAGACAGCAAAAATGTGCAATTGAGAGGCAGAAAAGATACTTTCAACATTTTAGATTTAGGGTGTACAAGTGTAGGTTTGTTACATGAGTTTATTGTATGACGCTGAGGTTTGGGGTATGAATAGGATCATTCATACCTGTCACCCAGGTAGTAAGCATAGTGCCCAGTAGGTAGTAGTTAAGCCCCTGCCACCAGCTCTCTCTCCCATCTCTAGTAGTTCCCAGTGTTTTTTTCTATTGTTCCCATTCTAATGTCCATGTGTACTCACTGTTTAGCTACTACTTTTAAGTGAAAACGTGGTATTTTGTTTTCTGTTCCTATGTTAACTCACTCAGGATAATGGCCTCCAGCTGCATTCGTGTTGCTGTAAAGGACATGATCTCATTCTTTTTTATGGCTGCATAGTATTCCATGGTGTATATGTACCACATTTTCTTTATCCAGTCCACTGTTGATGGGCACCTAGGTTGATTCCATATCTTTGCTATTGCGAGCAGTGCTGTGATGAACATATGAATGGATGTGTCTTTTTGGTAGAATGATTTCTTTTCCTTCGGCTATATACCCAGTGATGGGATCACTGGGTCAAATGGTAGTTGTTTTAAGTTCTCTGAGAAATCTCCAAACTGCTTTCCACAGTGGCTGAACTAATTTACATTCCCACCAACAGTGTATAAGCATTCCCTTTCTCCACACCTCACCAGCATCTGTTGTTTTTTTGCCCTTTCAATACCAACCACTTGGACTAGTGTGAGATGGTATCTCATTGTGGTTTTGATTTGCATCTCTCTGATGATTAGTGATGTAGAAACATTTTTTCATATGTTTGTTGCTGCTTGTATGTCTTCTTTTGAAAAGTGTCTGTTCATGTCCTCTGCCTACTTTTTAATGGAGTGGTTTTTTGCTTCTTGAATGATTTAAATTTTTTAGAGACTCTGGATGTTAAACGTTTGTCAGATGCATAGTTTGAGAATATTTTCTCCCATTCTGTAGGTTGCCTGTTTACTCTGTTGATAGTTTCTCTTGCTGTGCAGAAGCTCTTTAGGTAAATTGGGTCCCACTTGTCAATTTTTGTTTTTGTTGCAGTTGCTTTTGAGGACTTAGCCATAAAATCTTTGCCAGGGCCAGGTTTTCTTCTAGAGTTTTTATAATTTGAGGTCTTATATTTAAATCTTTAATCCAGCTTGAGTTACTTTTTGCATATGGTGAAAGGCAGTGGTCCAGTTTCATTCTTCCGCATATGGATAGCCAGTTATCGTAACACTATTTATTAAATAGGGAGTTCTTTCTCCATTGCTTATTTTTGTCAACTCTGTCAAAGATCAGATGGTTGTAGGTGTGTAGCTTCATTTCTGGGTTCGCTACTCTATTCCATTAATCTGTGTGTTTGTTTCTATACTAACATCATGCTGTTTTGGTTATGGCAGCCTTACAGGATAATTTGAAGTTTGGTCATGTGATGCCTCTAGTTTTGTTCTTTTTGCTTCAGATTGCTTTGGCTATTTGGGCTCTTTCTTGGTTCAGTATGAATTTTAGAATAGATTTTTCTAATTATGTGAAAAACTGACCTTGGTAGTTTGATAGGGATAGTGTTGAGTCTGTAAATGGCTATGGGCATAATGGCCATTTTAATGATATTGATTCTTCCTATCCATGGGCATGGAATGTTTTTCCATTTGTTTGGATCATCTATGATTTCTTTCAAAAAAAATTTTTTTTTCTGAGACACAGTCTCAAGGCTAGAGTGCAGTGGCACAATCTAGGCTCACTGCAACCTCCGCCTCCTAGGTTTGAGTGATTCTCCTGCCTTAGCCTCCTGAGTAGCTGGAACTACAGGCACACACCACCAAGCCCAGCTAATTTTTGTAATTTTAATAGAGATGGGGTTTTGCCATGTTGGCCAGGATGTTCTTGAACTCATGACCTCAGGTGATCCACCTGCCTTGGCCTCCCAAAGTGCTGAGATTATAGGTGTGAGCCACCACACCTCGCACCCGATTGCCCTTGCTAAGACTTCCAGTACTATGTTGAATAGAAATGGTAAAAGTGGGCATCCTTGTCTTGTTCCTGTTCTTAAGGGGAATCCTTCTAGCTTTTGTCTGTTCAGTATGATGCTGTCTGTGGGTTTGTTACAGATGGCACTTATTATTTTGAGATATGTTCCCTGACTGCCTAATTTGTTGAAGATTTCTATCATGAAGGGATATTGGATTTTATCAAAGGCGTTTTCTGCATCTATTAAGATAATCGTATGGTTTTTGTTTTTAATTCTGTTCATCTGATGAATCACATTTATTGATTTGTGTATGTTAAGCTAGCCTTGCATCCCAGGAATAAAGCCAGCTTGACCATGGTAAATTAACTGGGTTTGATTTGCTGGTATTTTGTTATGGGTTTTGGGGTCTATTTCATCAAGGATATTGGCTTGTGGTTTTCTTTTCTTTCTTTTTTTCTTTTTGTGATGGAATTTTGCTCTTTTTGGCCAGTCTGGAGTGCAATGGCATGATCTTGGCTCACTACAACCTCCACCTCCCAGGTTCAAGCGATTCTCCTGCCTCAGCCTCATGAGTAGCTGGGATTACAGGCATGCACCACCACACCTGGCTAATTTTGTACTTTTTTAGTAGAGACAGGTTTTCGCCATGTTGGCCAGGCTGGTTTCGAACTCCTGACTTCAGGTGATCCATCCGCCTTGGCCTCCCAAAGTGCTGGGATTACAGGCATGAGCCACCGTGCCTGGCCTGTAGTTTTCTTTTTTTGTTGTGTCTTTGCCAGGTGTTATTATCAGGGTTATGCTGGCTTCATAGAATGAGTTAGGGGGGATTCCCTCTTCCTCAATTTTTTGGAATAGTTTCAGTAGAATTGGTACTAACTTTTCTTTGTACATCTGGTAGAATTCAGCTGTGAATCCATCTGGTCCAGAGCTTTTCTTGGATGCTGGATTTTTTAAAATTACTGATTCAATTTTGGGACTTGGTATTGCTCTATTCAGAGTTTCGATTTCTTCCTGATTCAATCTTGGGAGGCTATATGTGTCCAAGAATTTATCCATTTCCTCTTGATTTTCTAGTTTGTGCTCAGTGCTCACAGAAGTGTAAATAGTCTCTGAAGATCTTTTATATTTCTGTGGGATCAGTTGTAATGTCACCTTTCTCATTTCTGATTGTGCTTGTTTGGATCGTCTCTTTTTTTTCTGTTAATTCAGGTAGTGGTCTATTGTTCATTTTTATTTTTTCAAATAGCCAATTTTTGGTTTTATTGATCCTTTGTATAGACTTTTAGGTCTCAATGTCAGTTGTCCTCTGATTTTAATTATTCCTTTTCTCCTGCTAGTTTGGGGTGAGTTTGTTCTTGTTTTTCTAGTTCTTTTAGGTGTGATGTTAGATTGTTAATTTGAGAGATTATCGATCTTCATGATGTAAGCATTTATATTTATTTATTTATTATTTATTTTTGAGGTGGAGTCTTGCTCTTCATCCCCTGGGCTAGAGTACAGTGGCACAGTCTCAGCTCACTGTAGCCTCTGCCTCCTGCGTTCTAGCAATTCTCCTGCCTCAGCCTCCTGAGTAGCTAGGATTACAGGCATGTACAATCACGACTGTCTAATTTTTGTATTTTCAGAAGAGACGGGGTTTCACAGTGTTGGTCAGGCTGGTCTCAAACTTCTGGCCTCAAATGATTCACCCATCTTGGCCTCCCAAAGATGTAGGCATTTAGCCCTGGAACCTTTCTTCTTAACGCTGCTTTTGCTACATCCCAGGAATTATGGTATGTGCGTCTCTGTTTTCATATATTCCAAAGAATTTTTTGTTTTTTTGAGACGGAGTTTCGCTCTTGTTGCTTAGGCTGGAGTGCAATGGTGCAATCTCGGCTCACCGCAACCTCTGCCTCCGGGTTCAAGTGATTCTCCTGCCTCAGCCTCACAAGTTGCTGGGATTAAGGCATGAGCCACCGCGCCCAGATGAAATAATTGTTTTATTCCTGCCTTAATTTCATTGTTTACTGAAAAGTCATTCGGAAGCAAGTTGTTTAATTTCCATGTAATTTTGTGGTTTTGAGAGATCTTCTTGGTATTGATTTCTATTTTTATTTCACTGTAGCTCTAGAGTATGGTTGGTCTGACTTCAGGTTTTTGAATTTATTGAGACTTGCTTTTTGGCTGAGCATGCGGTCAATCTTAGAGTATGTTCTGTGTATAGATGAGAAGAATGTATATTCCATGTTTGATGGGTAGAATAGTCTGTAGATGTCTATTAGGTCAAATTGGTCAAATGTCAAATTTAAGTCCAGAATTTTTTAGTTTTCTGCCTTGATGATCTAATACCATCAGTAGAGTGTTAAAGGGCCCCATTATTGTGTGGCTGTCTAAGTCTTTTCTTAGTCCAGAAGTCCTTGTCAAGCTGGGTGTGCCAATGTTGACTGCATATATATATTTAGGATAATTAAGTCTCTTGTTGAATTGATCCCTTTGTCATTATGTAATTTCCTTGTCATTTTTTTTTCTGTTGTTCATTTAAAGTTTGTTTTATTTGATATAAGACTAGCGACTCTTGCTCTTGTTTATTTTCCATTTGCATGATAGATCTTCCTCCAATCCTTTACTTTGAATTTATGGGTGTCATTACATGTCAGGTGGGTCTCTTGAAAATAGTAGATGTATAGGTCTCATGTTTTTGTTTGTTTGTTTGTTTTTTAAGACTAATTTGCCACTCTGCCTTTTAAGTGGGGCATTTAGAACATTTACATTCAATGTTAATATTGATATGTGAGGTTTGGATCCTATCGTGAAGTCGTTAGCCGGCTGCTTTGTAGTTTCTATTGTACAATTGCTTTATAGGGTTTGTGGGCCATGTACATAGGAGCGTTTTGTGGTGATAGGTACTGTTCTTTCAATTTCACGTTTAGAACACCCTTAAGGATCTCTTGTAAGGCTGGTCTGGTGGTAAAAAATTCTCTTAGTGATTGCTTGTCTATAAGAGAGATTATTTCTCCTTTGCTTCTGAAGCTTAGTCTGGCAGGATATAGCATCTGGGTTGAAATTTCTTTGAGAATGCCATAAGAGGCCCCCAGCCTTCTCTGGCTTGTAAGGTTTCTGCTGAGAAGTTCCCTATTAGGCTGTTGGTGGTATGTGGTTGCATGAATAAGTTCTTTAGTGGTGATTTCTGAGATTTTGGGGTACCCATCACCTAAGCAATGTACACTGTACCCAATACATAGTCTTTCATCCCTCAGCCCCTTCTCATCCTTCCCAAAGTTCCCAACATCCACTGTACAATTCTTAAGCCTTTGCATCCTCATAGCTTAGCTCCCACTTATAAGTGAGAACATAGATGTTTGGTTTTCCATTCCTGAGTTATTTCACTTAAAATAATGGTCTCCAGCTCCATCCAGATTGCTGTGAATGCCATTATTATTATTCATTACTTTTGAGACAGAGTCTCACTCTTGTTGCCCAGGCTGGAGTGCAGTGGTGCCACCGTGGCTCACTGCAACCTCCACCTCCTGGGTTCAAGTGATTCTCCTACCTTGGCCTCCTGAGTAGCTGGGATCACAGGGGCACGCCACTACACCTGACTAATTTTTGTATTTTTAGTAGAGATGGGGTTTTGCCATCTTGGCCAGGCTGGTCTTGAACTCCTGACCTCAAGTGATCTGCCCACCTTGGACTCCCAAAGTGCTGGGATTGCAGGGGTGAGCCACCATGCCTGACCAATGCCATTCTTTTGTTCCTTTTATGAATAGCCCTGTGCACTTCTATTGGCAGGTTTTATATTGGGCTGCGTGGTTTGACCAACAGCTGTTACTTAAGGGTAACAGCCAGCTGTAGCCAACACAGATGGGTATATCCTTGATCCTTGTTACTGGAAGATGCTCTCCTTTTCCTCAGGCAATGGATTGATCTGTGCAGTGCACCATGGTCTGAGCTCCCTGCTCAGCTCTCTAGAGGGAGACCAAGATGGGTGTGGGGGAGAACCAAGATGAGTGGGGCTAGACTGGGAAGGACTGCTTACAGGTCCCCTAATGGCAAGCGTAAGCACCAGTGCAGAGGAAGAGGTCCAGTGGGCAGCCACCAAGCTCCCAGAGGTGTGCCTAGGTGTGGAGCTGGGAACCTACTCAGCTCCACGTTCTCTACACAGGGAGTGGGGGCAGCCTAAACTCCTACTTCAAGAGAGTGGGCACTCCATATTGCTGGAGATCTGCCTGGAGGATCATAAGTGGCCCCTCTGCACCATGTTCTCTGGTCAGAAAGGGTAGAGCGACTCAAGCTACCATTCTGGGTAAGAAGGTGCTCTAAATGCCTGGAGATCTACCTGGGCATGAAGTAAAGAGAGTGCCCCCCCGCAACACAAACTGCAGAGGAAGGGTGCTAATCCATGGGAGCAGGTGCTCCAAATGCCTGGTGATCTTCCTGAGTGTGGAGCAAAGAGGGCCCCGCTACACCAAGGACTCACTTAGGAAGAGTGGGGCAGCTCAGGCTGTGAGCTCAGGTGAGCAGGTGCTCCAAATGTCTAGAGATACGTCCGGGAGTAGAGATGGCCCTGCTGTGCCATGATATCTAAGGCACAGCAATGACACATGCAGGCAGTTCCAGGGTGCCAAGCTGGCTCTGATTGTAAATCATTTGGCCCAGGAGAAACTGCGGCAGTGGCAGCCCTCCTCCTCCTCCAGGCCTGTGACAGAGGAAAGCACAGTTCCAGTGCCTAATGCTGGGACACCTTCTACATTTGCTCCCCAGTTCTGGCTGGGGAGGCCCTTACCCTGCTCCAGAGCAAATGTTCCAATCTCTGACCTGAGACTAAATGCCTGCATGCCTACACTGCCAGCATCACCAAAGAACGACTTTGTATGAGCCTGGATTAAAAGTGGCATCCTTCTCTTGATCCCGGGTCTGGGAAAATATCTGTCACTTTTCCCAGAGTCCAAGCTGCTCCCTAAGTTAGCTCCAGGGCTTAGCCCTGGTTGCATGTACCCTGCAGAAAGGTGGGTCATGAGGGACTTTCTGACCCTGCTAGGTTCTGGGGCTTCACTCACTTTTATTGGCTGGATGCCATCATGGAGGCTGTTTGCCTACCTCCCCCTTGGAATCTGGGGTGTCTTTTGTTTTTCTGGTGGATTCCCATTTTCCATCTTAAATCGAAGCTCACAGAATTGATCTTTATGCACTATTTTGCTATTTCCAAGTGGCTGAGGCATGCTAGAAGCCTCTAATCCACCATCTTGGGCGGATAAAAGACATGAGTGATAAAGATTGCTTATATTCAGATACTGACAAATGCATAATGACAGGTCAAAGCACCACCTAAGCAAACCCTTTCTGCGGAAGCAGAACATACTCAGCTCTCACTTTTCATGCTCTGTGGGCTGGATTTCTTCTTGGCTATCTTCTGCACAGGGAAGAAAGACTGCAATGTGTGCTTATCATTGGGATGTTCCAGTGGGAAGCTGAAGCCTCAGAACAAGAACCCACTTTTCTTCACCTGTGAAGTGCCCACATCCATCAGGCTGGGCAGTGACCCATGAGGAGTGCCCCTGGAATTATCGGATGTCAGTCCTGGTCAAGTTCTATTCCCAGTTGTGTAAGCCCAAAGCTGATGGGTGTAGCAACCCAAAGGGAGGACACTAGCCACTAATCATCCACATCCACACTTATGAAATGCATTGGTGGGGGGGCTTCCCTCTTCCAGTGTGGATGCAACCGTCGTCGATCAGCACCACGCCCTTTCCCTGGTGGCCCACTCATTTGTTTCCAGGGAGGTAGGAAGAGTTGCTTGACTGGTGGGTTTGCAGCCCAGTCCTCTTCCCAGATTTTCCTTTGGGGAATGAGCTGTCTGCAGGAAGCATAAGCGCTTCCATGCCACATTCCGCTCTTCCATGCCATAGTTTCACAGAGGCAAGCCAGGCTTCTCTCTGGGAGGGGCGTCTGTTTGTCTAATCTGGGGTTCAGTATTAGAAAGCCCAGTTGCCACAGGCATAAGCTTACTTTCTCTGGAGCTAACTTTATCACAAATGAAGGTGGTCTGACAGCTTCACCACCTTATTCCTTTGCTTTGTTTCTCAATGGATATAGCACAGTGATTTTCACTTGACTGTGCATCAGAATTGCCTGCAGGAGTTTGAAAACACACGCTGGGCTCCACTACCAGAGTTTCTGATTCAGCATGTCAGGAGTGGGGCCCAAGAATTTGCATTTCAGACAAGTTCCCAAGTGAAATGGAGGCTGCTGGACTGGAGACCACACTGAAGACCCAAGGAACACTTGGCTAAGAGAAGGCGTTCTGTTATTGTTTCCTCAAACTGCAGAAGAACCCAATGTTCTCAAGATTGTCTGAGTCAGCGGCGCCTCCTTTGCTAACCTGGGGCTGGCAAACAGTTCTCGGTCAGCATGAGTAATTCTTACAAATCAATATCCTCTTCTAGCCCACGGCCTTGGGGAGAAACAAATGGTTATGGATTATCCTCATTTCTGTTCTACACAGAAAACAAGATGAGTCAACGGCAGCTGTATGTCAGCCCTGAAATGACTGTTTTAAAACAGAGTCTCAGTTCTCCTTGGATAAAACCTTGTTCAGCACTGTGCACAAATAAAGACTTTTTAATAATGATGGGGCTAGTGGATTTTAATGACTTGTCACTGAAGTGTAAAAGTACAAATATTTGCAGGCTAGGGAACAGTGTGATGAATTCCAATAGATTCAGGAGAAGGCCAGAGCAGAGCGTGCATCCCCACAGACATCCCGAGTGCTTCTCAGGCACGAGCCCTCCCTCCAGCATCAGCACTGTCTCAAACTCTAAGGTAGGTATATTTTGCCTGGCTTGTACCTGATAGAATGACATCATTCAGCAGGTATTATTTCATGTCTGCTTTCTTTTACTCCACAAACGCATGAATTCCTAAAAACGTCTCTTTTGGATCATCCTTGCTGCTGACCGCACATCCTTCACTCCAGCCTCTGTGAGTAGGCCGTCTGCTGCATACCCCACCCCCTGCCTGTAACAAGTTCTTGCAAATTCCTGGCACAGTGGGGCTGTTCCAGTTGAGCCAGTCCCCTCTAGAAGTGTTGGCAGCTGGACTTTCCCATCTCTGGTGCTTCCTTCAGGCGTCCCAACCCCATCAGACAGGCTTTCCCTTCTTCCCTCTGCACATTTCCATCAGTCGGAGCAGGTGAGGCTCTACCACCCACCCCACGAACCTTACACCTTAAAGGCCCAGGCCTTGCTCTCTGTTCATTTGGGGGCATCTTGCTCTGCACAGTCCCTCAGGGACATGGATTTCCCTGCACCAGGAGGAATGTACCTCTTAGGCACCATGTCAGGGAGATGGAAGCTGGAAAACCCCACAGGGCCGTTCACTGCCTCGGCTCAAGAGTGACACCTATCTCTTCTGCCATATTTCATGATCAGAACTAGTCATGAAATAAGAGTCAGAACTAGTTATGTAGAGAGTTCTCTTGGCTACAAGGGGGATGAGAAAGGAAGGGGAGCATAGGGAAGATTTGGGGAACACCCCTGTTCCTGCCACAGTGCTTAGACCAACTCCATCTCTAGGGCCAGATTATGTCCTATCATCCCCTCTGCACCTGGCTCTCACGTGCTCCCTCTCCCTTCCTATCTGTATCCTGCACACCAGTGGTCTTCCAGGGGACATGTGTGGAGACATCTGTTGTAACATTAGTCATGTTGGGGCCACTACCTGTGGGGGTCTGTCCTGCAGACCCTGATTCTGTGATGGATGAATAAATACACTCCAACACAGAGTACACTGAACAAGTGGACTAGGGGGTCATGCGCTTCCCACTGAGCGAGATTGCTGCTACACGATCTCTAGTACTCCTTCCTTGAATTTATTCAGTGTAGATTTAACAACAAAGCCTTTGAGTAATCGCACTTGGGGGTAATTAACATGGTTAAAAATGCCCATCAATGGTAGACTGGATAGGGAAAATGTGGCACATATACACCATGGAATATTATGCAGCCATCAAAAACGAGGAGTTTGTGTCCTTTGTAGGGACATGAATGAACCTGGAAACCATCATTCTCAGCAAACTGACAGAAGAGCAGAAGATCAAATACTGCATGATCTCACTCATAGGTGGGTGTTGAACAATGAGAACACATGGACACAGGGAGGGGAGCACTACACACTAGGGTCAGTTGGGGGGAAATAGGGGAGGGAGGGTGAGGGGTGGGGAGCTGGGGAAAGATAGCAGGGGGAGAGACGCCAGATGCAGGTGATGGGGAGGAAGGCAGCAAATCACCCTGCCACGTGTGTACCTATGCAACAATCTTGCATGTTCTTCACATGTACCCAAAACATGAAATGCAATAAAATAAATAAATGGGGGAAAAAAAAAGAGAGAGTAGTTCTTCGAAAGAGTAAAGATTGGGTACCAATGCCCAGAGCAAACATCATTAAAGGATACTTTCCCTGGTCGACCTCCCCAGCCAGAGGACCACCTGGGGGAAAGGTTACATGAGTAAACAAGTTAGTTAGTAGAGAGAAGGGAATGTGGGGAGTTTATCTAATTATTTAACCGAAGGGACAAGGCTGCCTTCAGCCACGTAATAACAAACCTTAGGCCTTCCAAAAGGGTTTGTGACCATATTCTATAACTTTCCTTGAATATTTCTGCCACCCTCCTGAGTGAACCCTAACAGTTTGTGATTACTGAGACTTGGGTGTGGGTGGCACTGACATCTACTGAGGCTGGGCTGGGGATGCTGGGAAACATCCTACAGTGCACAGTACAGCCCTCCCAACTCAAAAGACGGCCCAGCCCTAAGCATCCATAGCAGCATGGCCAGAGCCCTGGCGTCCAGGGTGCCATTTCACCTGGCATAGGTCTTGCTTACTCCTGCTAAACTGCAGCTCTGGGGAAAACAATCATGGTGGCCTAAGGCCAGGCTTGGTGATGGACTGTGGCCTGCTGCCCTGCCCCTTCAGTGGGCCTGATGACTCCAGGAGAAATGAGGGACAGAAGTGACCAGGTCATGGAGCACTGGCAGAGGAAAAAAAGGTCATCTGAGTAATATTTGTAATGGTTTCTCCAGCCTTAAAATTATAGTAGATAGTTTGGGTGTAGTGGCTCATGCCTGTGATCCCAGCACTTTGGGAGGCAGAAGCAGGAGGACTGTTTGAGACCAGGAGTTTGAGACCAGTCTGGGTAACATAGTGGGACACTTTCTCTACAGAAAAATCAACTAGCTGGGGTGGTAGCATGTACCTGTAGTCCCAGCTATGTAGGAGGCTGAGATGGGAGGATCACTTGAGCCCAGGAGTTTGCAGCTGCAGTGAGCTGTGACTGTGCCACTGCACTCCAGCCTGGGTGACAGAGCAAGAACTCTTCTAATAGCTATAGATGTAGATATACATATGCAAATATTAATGGCAGATGGCAAGCCAAGTAGAGCTTCTCACCTGGCGGGCTCCTCTCTCCATGTGGACTGGGCACTGGACTGCATTGCCACCTCTGAGAGGAGCTGGCAGGTCTTGAGTGTGTGCACCTGTACCCACCATATTTCTTCATCACTGCCTGTTTTTCAGTTTGTGGTTGAACCAAGGTGCAGGTAACCCACCTTGATTAGCAAGCTCAAGTCATCGCTCTTCACCCTCCTCACAGTGGCCTGACTCCTGTGGTCTGGCTGTGCCTTCCATTGGTTTGAGATGAGTCACATTCTAAGTCCAACTGCCATTTTCTGCTGCGTGACTTTGGGCAAATCATTTAACTTCCCTGGATTTTAATTATGACACCTGTAAAATAATGATTTGCTCTCTGTAACATATATATTTTATTTTATTTCTCCCAAAATACGTAAAATCTGTAGGTGCTCAGAACCCGTCTTCAGTTCCTCCTGGTTTAATTAAACACAGCAGTGCTATTCATATGTCCTGTTACCCTAGACAGCCTGCTCACCTGGCCCTGGGGGATGGTTGTCAAAAAGTGCCCTAAAGGCAGAAATGAAGAGACTCAGTACAAGTTCTGAGAAACCATTGCCCATGGCGATGAGGAACAGCATTACCCGAGAGAATATCATTCTCCTATTCATTCGTTCAGTAAGTATTTCTTCTTCTTCTTGTTCCTCTTTTGTGTGTGTGTGTGTGTGTGTGTGTGTGTGTGTGTGTGTGTGTGTGTGACAGGGGCTGGCTCCGTCACCCAGGCTGGAGTACAGTGGCAACCACCCACCTCTCAGGCTCAAGCCATCCTGCCACCTCAGCCTCCCGAGTAGCTGGGACTGCAGGCGCCCGCTACCACACACTGCTATTTTTTGTATTTCCAGTAGAGACGGGGTTTCACCATGTTGCCCAGGCTGGTCTCACTGTCTCAAAATCCTGAGCTCAGAGATCCACAGGCCTTGGCCTCTGAGATCCCTTGCCTGGGATTACAGACATGAGCCACCACGCCCAGCCAACATTCATTCATTAAATATTTCTGATCCTCTTCGAAGTCCTGGGCACTGGAGATGCTGCAGGATGAGTGGCTGGAAGGCGTCTCTGCCTTCCCGGAGCCCCGCCTCTTCCGCATCTCCTGGGCGCCCAGCACTGGGGCAAGGACTGCGTGGTGTTCAGTAGTGCCCATTCACTGATAGCTCAGAGAAGGGTAGAATTGGAAGTCTCAGCTTCTTCCTCTCAGAAAGCTGCTAAAGCAGAGAGCCAAGCTGTTTGGTGTCTCTCCCCCACTTTCTCTTATGCTGACCTAGTCCTGGAGCACAGTAGGCGTAGGAGAGGGTGGCTGAAGGAGGAACAGGGAGGGGTGAGGAGTGTGCAGATGGCTAGGTGAGGGGGACTTGTACCCAAGTCATCAGGAGTCGACTGAGCTGCTGGTGACTCCAGGGTGTGCCAGTGTCTCAATCCGAGGTGGTAACAATGTCTCAGAATCAAAGCTACCCTTTTTTTTTTTTCAGGCTGCTGCTGCGGGACAGTGAAATTGATTTAAAATGACTCTGCCCTGGTAAACCACCTGGTGTGTGTGGACACCTCTTTTCCCTTGCTGTGTTGGAAGTTGGTAGATACGATCCGGACTGTACAGCCTGGGTCTTGGATCTTGCCTTTGTCCATTGCTATTTCTGGGAACACCCTTCAAACCCACACATTGTAAAATGAAGGTAGGGGGCCATGCCCCCATTCTCAGCCAAACCCCGAGGCTCCACTGCCCAACTTATCTAGGCCCCCTGACCTCTTGCCCACCAGGGCACCAGGGCAGTGGAGGATACCGGGAAAAGGCCAACCTCAAGTAGCTCATCTCATGACCTTAGAGGAGCATTAAGATGCAACCCTGGCTGGGTGCCGTGGCTCACACCTGTAATCCCAGCACTTTGGGAGACTGAGGTGGGTAGATTATGAGGTCAGGAGTTCAAGACCAGCCTGGCCAACACGGTGAAACCCCATATCTACTAAAAATACAAAAAATTAGCTGGGTGTGGTGATACATGCTTGTAATCCCAGCTACTTGGGAGACTGAGGCCGGAGAATCATTTTAAATTGGGATGCAGAGGTTGCAGTGAGCTGAGATCACATCATTGCACTTCAGCCTGGGAGACAGGGCAAGACTCCATCTCAAAGAAAAAAAGAAGGGGCATGGCACGTAGCTTATGCCTGTAATCCCAGCTACTCAGGGGGCTGAGACAGGAGAATTGCTTGAACCCTGGAGGCAGAGGTTGCACTGAGCTGAGATCACACCATTGCACTCCAGTCTGGGCAACAGAGTGACTCCATTTCAAAAAAGAAAAGAAAAAAAATGCAGCCCTGAGCTAGTGTGTGTGTGTGTGTGTGTGTGTGTGTGTGTGTGTATGTATGGCCTGGGTCCTGGCCACCACCTTGAACTACTCTAACTCAGGCAGATCCAGACGCATTCCAGGGTGATACCTCGAATGTGGCAACCAAGCAGTTTTGTCCATTCATTCATCATATGTGAACTGAGCAACCAAATAAACCAAGTCCCTGCCTTCATGAATTGTATGTCGCAGGATGGGGGCTGAGCAATAAAGGAGCTGCACAGTTCATCTGATGGTGGTTCGTGGAGGAATATACCATGGGGCACATCCAAGAAGGGTGGCTAGAGCTGCAATTTTCTAAATGTCAGGAAGGCTTCACTAAGGTGACATTTGAGCAGATACCTGAAGTGAGAGAAAGATCCATGAGGCACCTGGAAAGATAAAGCCAGGCAAAGGGAACGACAAATAACTATGCAGAGGTGGCCAGGCGTGGTGGCTCACACCTGTAATCCCAGCACTTTGAGATGCCAAGGCGGGCAGATCACGAGATCAGGAGTTCGAGACCAGCCTGACCAACATGGTGAAACCCCGCCTCTACTAAAAATATAAAAATTAGCTAGGCATGGTGGTGTGTGCCTGTAATCCCAGCTACTCGGGAGGCTGAGGCAGGAGAATTGCCTGAACCTGGGAGGTGGAGGTTGCAGTGAACCAAGACCATGCCATTGCACTCCAGCCTGGGTGACAGAGCGACACTGTCCCAAAATAAATAAATAAATAAATAAACAAATAAAATCTCTGGGATAGGAGCATGCACACAGGCTGAGGAAATTGCAAGAAGGCCAGTGAAGGAGCCTGGAGCCCCACATAGCAGAACTAGATAAACAGCTTCATGAAGGTGACCACAGGTAACTGAAGGTAGGGTGAGACCTGCCTTGAGAGTGGTGACAGGGGGTTCCCGCAGGAGACGCTTCCTGGAGAGGAGGAGAAGATTTTTCACCAGTGAAGTTGGGAGGGAACAAAGCCAGCCCAAAGCTGAAGCTAATGAGGAAAACCTTGGCTATGTGGGGGTGGGGAGAATAGGATGGGGTCCAGTTTGGCTTGCACAGAGCATGATGAGCGCTGAAGGGCAAGGCAGATTTACACAGCTGACTTCACATTTTGCAACTTGATAGTTTTCTTAAAGAACGAAGTCCGGCTGGTCGCTGTGGCTCACACCTGTAATCTCAGCACTTTCGGAGGCCAAGGCAGGCAGAACACCTGAGGTCAGGAGTCCGAGCCAGCCTGGCTAACATAGTGAAACCTCTTCCCTACTAAAAATACAAAAATTAGCCAGGAGTGGTGGTGCACGTCTGTAGTCCCACCTACTCGGGAGGCTGAGGCAGGAGAATTGCTTGAACCCGAGAGGCAGAGGTTGCAGTGAGCTGAGATTGCACCGTTGCACTTTAGCCTAAGCAACAGAGTGAGATTCTATCATCTCAAAAAATAATAATAAGAAGAAGAAGAACAAAGTCCAGAGCAGTGCAGGGAGGCCTAGATGCTGAGGCATTCCATAGCTGGATCTGCAGGTACAACTTACCTTGTTAGATTTTATTATTATTATTATTATTATTATTATTGAGACAGAGTCTTGCTCTGTTGCCCAGGCTGGAGTGCAGTGGTGTGATTTCGGCTCACTGCAACCTCCACCTCCCAGGTTCAAGTGATTCTCCTGCCTCAGCCTTCTGAGTAGGTGAGATTATAGGTGTCTGCCACCACTCCTGGCTAATTTTTGTATTTTTAGTAGAGACAGGGTTTTGCCATGTTGACCAGGCTGCTTTCAAACTCTCAACCTCAGGTGATATGCCTACCTTGGCCTCCCAAAGTACTGAGATTACAGGCATGAGCCACCATGCCCAACCTAGATATTTAAGAGAACACTCTGGTTACTCTGTGGAGACAGGATTTAGGGGGCACAAGTGGGATTGGGCAGATGGGGCCTTAACATCCTAGAGACAATGGAAAGGCAAGGGCAGTGACGGGACTGAACATTTGCTGGGTGGTGGCTCTGGGCTGGACGTGGTACTTCCTGGCGTGGCATGGCATTCGTTGCTGCCTTTTCCCGCTGGGACTCGGGCCGAGGATTCCATGCATGATGGATGGTTACAGGCAAAACACTTATCCAGCATCACCCAGGTAAAAAGCCTGGTTTGATCCTACTTCCCAATCATGTCTGGCATTGGTTCCCTGCTTCTGGCCCTCGGTGAGCCTTGCATGAGCTCTCTGGGGTGGTTGTTGCGGCAGCTTCCCCCGGCTGAACTCCTCTGGTCTAGTCACCCTCCTCAAAATTGTGCTACACTGTTTGGTACTGTGTAAAAATCTTTGATATTTTCCCTGTGCCTGGTACTACCTGTTTGCAGGGACCCAAAACTCGAATGTCTTTAGGAGACTGGTGTAATAAAATCAGCAGGGCTGGTGGCCGGGATCAGTGTAGGAAGTACGCAAATGGCTGGAGGCAGTCAGCGAACAGAGACACAAGTTGTGCCAGCCAAAGCAGATGCGTGTCATCAAGCCAAGCCCCAGCATTCCCTCTTTATAATCCGTAAAGGCCCAAATCCTGAGCTGCTCAAACAGCGGCGTCTGCAGCCTGGCCTCGGCATCTCCAGCTTCCTCTCTGCACACTCAGGGTTTGGCTGCGCTCTCCCTCTGTCTCTGGAAGGTGCTCCGTCACACCTCCTTGCTACTGTACCTGATTTCTTCAGACTTTTATATTTTCTGCCCCCTAAAAGCTATCAAACTTTGGGACCTGGGTCCAAGGCCACCTTCTCTGTGAACCTCTCCTGTCTTCCCACAGCCTAATCATTGGTTGCAAACATCACAGACGAGTCCCCTCGCCCTGTCTTAGATAGTGATCTCCAGGGCAGAAGCCAACCAATGTAACAGCCACAGCATAGTCCTAAACCTGACGCCGCAGGTAGTGGTGACTCCTAATTCTCTCCCCAAGCTCTTTGGCATATTACTTAGCAACTGGATCAATCAGTCAAAGGAAAAAATGAACCCAACTGCTATGGTACCCCTGATTTGGGCAAAGGGGGAAGGTACTGAACCCAAATTCAGAATCAGGATGCAGTTGAGTTCTGCACTAGAAGAGAGTGCTCCCTTGCTTCTGTTAGAAAGGCTGGGAGAGCTGCAGGTGGAGCGTGACATTTACGTGGAGCTAAGGATTTTGTCTTTGCTGGTGAAGCAGAGATGGAGGTTATCCCTGGCAGCGGAGCCTGCAGGACACAGCCTGAAGGAATGTGAATGCCAGCCAGGCATCCTGTGAGAAGGGCCAAGGGTCTAGAGGCCATGGTGTGTGTGGAGGGCAGATGGTGAACCTGGGATGTCACTGTGGGAGGAGATTTGCAGGTAATGGTCAGACATCCTGGCCCGATCAGAGAGGCAGGGTGTGTGTGGGGGAGGCAGGAGGTGGGGTGTCGGGGAGGCCACAGGAAATGTCAAAGATTTCTAAGTATATCATCAGATGGTTAACTCTGGCTACAGGGTAGAAGGATTTGAGGTGGGGGAGGAGCAGTAGGGAAACTGAATCGGGTGTGGTTGCTCTTAGGCCCGGCGAGGTGGCTCACCCTGTAATCACAGCACTTTGGAGGCCGAGGCAGGTGAATCACCTGAAGTTATAAGTTCGAGACCAGCCTTGCTAATATGATAAAACCCATCTCTACCAAACACACACATACACACACACACACACACACACACACACACACACACACGCACGCATGAGCTTCCAGGTCAGGCCAAGGCTCAGCAGAGCCATGGAGAGAGACAAAGGTGAGGCGAAAGTGATGAAAGTGAGATCTAGCCAGAGGCTGAACTGGAGTCCTTGGGGGGCTGCTGGATGTGCTCTGGGAGAGAGAGGGAAGAATGGGGGCCAAGGTACAGGCCTCCAGCGGGGAAGGGAATTTCTGTCTTTGACACCTCTCATGTCCTGGGCTCCAGAGCTGGACATACCACAAATCTTTGTGCTGGGTTAAAAGATCCCCTTTTGGCCAGGCACTGTGGCTCATGCCTGTAATCCCAGCACTGTGCGAGGCCAAGGCGGGCAGATCACAAGGTCAGGAGTTCAAGACCACCCTGACCAACATGGTGAAACCCAGTTTCTACTAAAAATAATAATAATAAAAAAATAGCTGGGCGTGATGGTGGGCACCTGTAATCCCAGCTACTCGGGAGGCTGAGGCAGGAGAATTGCTTGAACCCGGGAGGTGGAGGTTGCAGTGAGCCGAGATTGCACCACTGCACTCTCGCCTGGGCGACAGAGTGAGACTCCATTTCAAAAATATATAAATAAATAAATAAAACAATAAAATAAAGATCCGCTTTCGCACTAGTGGAAGTAACTGAGCTTCAAGATTAAGGACCTGCTCAAGGTTGTGCAGTGTGGCAATGGGGGCAGCGAATTAGCAAGCTGGTCTGGACCCCGATACATCACTGCTCCCCACAGTAGTTCACACCGTCATGGCTTCGGGCCTCAGCCAGGGAGTGGTTGAGTCTCACCATTCCTGTCATGGGTGGAGGCAGGAAATTCTTCTCCATGAGCATCGCTCCTGGCTGGGCTTTTTCTACTTTGCTTCGGGTCATTTTGCTTTACAGCTTGACAGAACCAATGTCTCCAGAAATGTGTTTCTATGGAAGATGCACTTGGCCTCAGAAACTCTGAGGCCTCTCAGAGGGTCTTTTGGGCAAAGCTTCTGTCATGGTCGAAGGGGAGATGGTGGGCGCTTGGCCCCCGGCAGGCTGGAGGCCAGCCAACTGCGATGTTGCACTGTGCCTTCAGGTCAGCAAAGAGGACCCTGAAAGGGCCTGGTGATACTGCTACCTGTTCAGATGAACTACAGCCCAGCAGGGTAGGTCCGAGTGAGGGGATGCACCTGCCACCCTCAGCTCCTTAGGAGTTCAGGCAGCACAAGCTGTGGGCCAATCCTCCCCCTCTAACTTCCTGCTAGGCCTCCAGAGCCTGGCGTTGCTCAACCCTTGTAATCCTTGATTAAAATATTCCCTGTGCCACCCCTCTCACCACTTGGCATTTCCTGCTACAAATCTGGGAAGCGGTATCACAAATCTGTATATTAAATTGTGACAGGGATGGAGAAGGATCTTTTAAAGTCAGTTGCCATCTGCTTTTTTTCCCCATCTGCCCGTAGCCTCGGCTAACAGGGTGATTGCAATGTCCCCAGGCACCCTGTGGCTGTGGGGAGCAGACAGCAGAGTTGAGAATGCTTACCTTTGCAGATAACTCAGAGCCAGGAGGAGATGATGGGGTATGGAAGGCAGGAGCCAGGTGGGGTACCGCCTGGATGGGCTCTGGGGTTTGTAAAAGCTGGTGCTGGGCCGTACACGGTGGCTCACGCCTGTAATTCCAGCATTTTGGGAGGCCGAGGCAGGTGAATCACCTGAGGTCAGGAGTTTGAGACTAGCCTGAAGAACATGGAGAAATCCCCACCTCTCTACTAAAGATACAAAAATTAGCCGGGTATGATAGTGTGCGCCTGTGGTCCCAGCTACTCACTTGAACCCGGGAGGCAGAGGTTGCAATGAGCTGAGATTGCACCACTGCATTCCAGCCAGGCAACAGAGGGAGACTCTGCTTCAAAAAAAACAAGGCTGGCGCTAGTGCGCCCTCACCCGCACCCCTCTTGGCCCAGGGGCCTCCTCTAGTTCTCTCTCCCGTCTCTCCCACTGCTTTCCACCTCCCTTCAATGTGGGCAATGAAGTTGAGCTTGGACGGAATAGACCAGGCACCTTGCTCGGTTCTTCCTAGTCTAATTTGCAGGGTTTTAATGTGTATTGCATTCACTATGGCACAATGTGCTTTGTCTTTGTCTTGTTAATTTGGCAACCTACAGAGCAAACCCATAAATCTCCTCCGGAGTTTATTGAATAGCTTTTCATGTAGTTACCAAATTGTATTTGCCATCTCCCTTAATCTTTTCACATGCATATTTGAAAGAATTATTCAAATGAATGATAATTACATCCTTGGAAAGTGGAGAGCAGGGAGGAGAGGGCTTTGAAGGCTGAGACAGAAAGCCTCGCCTCTGGCAGGCCCCCACCCCAACCCCAGGGGCTGCAGGAGGACCCTCCGTGCACTGAGACCCACCCACCCAGACCTCTGGACCAGAGCAGGAAGTGCATTTAAACATTGTACTCTTTCAGTGCTCTGTCCCTCACTGAGTTCTCCTGGGGAACTAGGAAGGGAATCTGTTTGGTTACCTAATTAAACTTTCCTATTTTTAATCTCATGGTGAATTGTGCAAAATAGAAAGCATAGAAAAATGCAAGTGGCAGCTGCTTCAGCATAAAAGTGTTGTGTTTGTAGTGGGCATTGTCAAGAGTCTGAAAGCTAAATAGGCCTTCTCTAAAAACACCCTAGAAGGTCCCTGAGCATGATTGGAAACATTAGAAATAAATGTACTGCCTTTTACTCTCCAGGGCTACAAAGAATGCTAGACTGGAGACAAGAGTCCAGACTCTGAGATAATCTCCTTTGGACACAGAACCTACCACTCTTGCTTATCTGAGGCAGCGGGTCCCTGGGTTTTCTGGGGCCTTGAGCACTGAACCTTGGTCAGCTGTCTTGAGTTCTGTGTCAAGGCCACCACCACAAGCCTCACTCAGGACAGGAAGATCTCAAAGAAACCTTTTCCTCTAATCCAAGTGACATCTTTGTCATGGGTGTTTGTACATGAAAGCAGAGTGATGAAGGTGTGTGGGTCCACGGGAGTGGTAAAATACAGCCCTAGTTCATATATTCCCTAGTCTCTCCCTGTTCCCAGGTAAAGTTATAGCATGTTTTACAGCATAACTGGTTTCATTCCTGAGACCTAACTTTGTGTAGAATAGCTCATACCAAGGATGATCAAAGGCCCATGCCTAGTACTGCCTTGCAGCACAGCGAAGTATGAAAAACAATTCTGAAAGCATGTACAGTGGGAATTGAATCAGGAGGTTGTTTTTGAGCAAGTGCTTTTAGTTTTTTTGAGTCTCAGTTTTCTCATTTCTAAAACAGGGATAATTCTTGTTTCATAGGATTTTAATTTATGTAAATATATAGTACCAGACCCTCAAATGTGAGTATTCTTCCTGCCAGCCTTATCTCTCCAATTTTGAAAGCAGCAGTTACAAACTAGAAGGAAGTGCTTAAGGGAAAAACAGTTCCCGATGTCATCTGACATCTCCCCAGAAATATACATCGTCCACCCAGGACCACACAGCAGCTATTGCTCTGTCCAGGTTGGCTCGGTGGGTTCTGATGGCAAGGGACTGACATTTGTTTTCACTTAGGTCAAGGGTGTGTGGGGTGGGGGAGAAGAGGTGCCTGCGGTTTTGCAGAGCGTCACCTTCAGGCGAAAAGTGGAGTGCAGGGGATGTTAGCGATGCGGCTGGAAACTGCTTAACTGTGAGATTCTGAAACTTTTTTTGTAATCATCATTTCCCTATTACAATACAGATACAGAGAAAAACCCTTAAACCAAGAAGAGCTGAGTGATGGGAGCAGCAAGGAAGTGGGTTCTAAGAACTCTTTGAAGGTTAAAACACCACTCCTGAAATAGACCTCACCATTGAATATATCAAATTACGTTGATTGTTAGAATTCGGACTCTTCCACAGCATAACTATAGATACAAGGAAGGCTCTATTGAGAACGTCTCAAAATTACTATGCATTTTAAATATCCCTAGTTATTTACATAATAATGGCTGTCACTTATTGAACACACACTATGGATTTGCATGTTCAAAGGGTTTTACTTGTTTCAGCTCATTTACTCTTAACCACCCTAGGAGATGGGGCAATTATTACTGTTTAGTAATTTGCCAATGTGCTACATGCAGGATGTGTGGAGCTGGGCTGTGTACTCTTAACCCAAGGGTGATGACTGCACCTAGAAAGAAATAAATTTTTTTAAAAGATTGTTTTAAAAATCTTTACAAAGGGAAACCTTTAAAATGTTAAAAAATTTTAAAATCCTTTAAAAACACAAAAATGAAAACCATTAACTCTAAAATGGCAACAGAGGCTGAGGTGCAAAGGCTAAGAAATAAGGATGTTTGGCCGGGTGCAGTGGCTTACGCCTATAATCCCAGCACTTTGGGAGGCTGAGGTGGGTGGATGACAATGTCAAGAGATCGAGACCATCCTGGTCAACATGGTGAAACCCTGTCTCTACTAAAAATACAAAAATTAGCTGGGCATGGTGGCGCACACCTGTAGT
>NW_016107509.1:3536004-3563236 GCF_001604975.1 Cebus imitator | reverse complement strand
AAAAAAAAAAAAAAAAAAAAGAAATAAGGATGTTTAACTAATGAGAGGCCCAACTGCATGCAGGTGTTTTGTTTTGAAGAAATTCACTATTATAGTTGCTTTTTACCAAACTCCCCTCCTCACATGCTACCTCATTAATCAATGTGTATTAACCCAATGATACTAGGTGGAGAATAAATAAAGTCCTTATCCTGGGTAACACTGGAGCCTGATAGCATATTCTCCTGGATTCTCCCTCAGCCTATGGAAGTACCTGGGGAGCTCTCACACCTAATGCTTATTTTGAATATGCTGACTCCTCTGCCAACAATGAAACATCAGTGATCACCTCTGCTAGTAGAGCCAAAATAAATGGTCTAAATCCCTAAGATTGCAGTTACACAGCTTAAAGTAATCAAGTGTGTGTGTGTGGGGGGGGGAGAATTTAACGCAAAAGCAATTTTAGGGAAAAATATGAAAAGCAAAGGTCCAAAAAGCAATGTAGGAGGAGAACCTGCTCTCTGAAATAGTGGCTTCTCATGCAATGACATAGATCGTACCAATGTTAAATCATGATCATGAGAACATTTCAATACGGTGACTGCATCAGAAACAGAGTATTTCATTGATAGAAAATCATTAGGACAATTGGGTCCGGGAGATACTGCTCTCTAGAATAGTTGGGATACAGTGAAGATTGCTGTTTTACTTCAGCAAGAACAGAGTGGATGTGACATTGTATTTGTTTGTTTCTGTCCTTGAGTCATCCTCACGCCCACTGTCATCACCACCATCTAGCTAATGACAATAAGCCTGTGAGGTGGGCATTCTCATCATTTCACAACTGCGTATGAAAAAGACTCTAAAAGAGAATTTGCCCAAATTCTACAGATTGTGTGTCATATATATATATATATATATATATATATATATATAGTTACCATAGTAATACGTGCAGGACTGAGATTCAAACACAGCCCTGGAGTACCTGACAGCTGTCTGCATTCTCTCCCAATCTGTGCAGAAATTTCACAGAAGCAGAACATTTCCCCACAGCGATCTAAGTTTTCCAGCCTCAACTATTAAAGAGATAAAAATTTCCATTTCTATTCATTCAAATCTGTTCAATCTATATTTACAAACAAAATCCTTATTCCTGTTGGCTACGTGGCCCTGTACATTCCAGGCCAGCTACAGGAAGGTGAACTCCTTGAAGGGGAATGTGTGGATGCTCGTTTTCTGTGCCCCACTGCCTGTCAGGGTGTCATGGACATCTGTGCTCAAAGTTAGGGTGCATTCTAGTAAATACCACTGCACCAATATGAGTCTTTTAGATACATTTTTTGAGATGGAATCTCGCTCTGCCACCCAGGCTAGAG
The DNA here is from genome assembly GCF_001604975.1 of Cebus imitator. Lineage (NCBI taxonomy): Eukaryota > Metazoa > Chordata > Mammalia > Primates > Cebidae > Cebus > Cebus imitator. The sequence goes on along the minus strand of NW_016107509.1, from coordinate 3,561,878 downwards.
TGCAGTGGCGTGATCTTGGCTCACTGTAAACTTTGTCTCTGGGGTTTAAGCAATTCTCCTGCCTCAGCCTCCTGAGTAGCTGGGATTATAGGCGTGCGCTACAATGACCAGCTAATTTTTTTTTTGTATTTTTAGTAGAGACAGGGTTTCACCATGTTGGCCAGGCTGGTCCCGAACTTTTGACTTCAAGTGAATCGCCCGCCTCAACCTCCCAAAGTGCTGGGATTGCAGGCATGAGCCGTTGCACCCGGCCTCTTCAATACATTTTTAATCAATTGGCAGCCCTCATAATCAGAAAAGAGGATGTCCGTGTCATCTAGCATCCAAACTCCAGGTCCCTACCAACAACACTCTTAGGCAGACACCAGATGATACCTCAAAACCACCAGGAACCAACACCATAATGACGGGTTCAGGAAAAAACAAAACAAAACAAAACAAAACAAAAAAAACACTCTCATCATGCCTTAAGTGATGTCTAGTTGTCTTTGACATTTAATTTCAATTTTCATAGGAATTAATTATGGCTCTAACATTTACATTGATGATACTGACCACACGTTTATCTTACACAATGCTCATAATGTTAACCACTGAATGCAGGCAAACTACAGAAGTATGATGCTTTTATTTAGCATCTACGCTGCCATATGAGATCAATGTCTTCATGAAAGAAAAACAAACCACCATAAGAAAAATTAATTTTAAATTTTTTTCTCAGTGGCAGAATCGCATAGCTGTTTTGATACAGATTTCCAGTAGGTCTAAAATACTGCTTTGGGAATTGTAAAGAGTCCATTACAGAAATACACAGAACAGAGGATAAATACAATCACATTAGTTTATCAGATGGTTACACTAAACATCCTTTGCCTTACTTTTCCTATAAGAAAAGATCACAGGATCAAATAAAAAATTCTACTAGCAGCATCTGACTCTGGTTTGGGAGAAAAAACCCTAAAAGCAAAAGATAAAATCAATAACTTGGTACACTCGCAATGAAATGCTTTGTCTCTGCAGAAGTTTGCATGTTTGTGAATATTTCACATAAGGTAAGAAATGTATAATTTCAAAAAAGCTGAAGAAATTCAAAAGCATATTCTTCACAAAAACAAACCATTGCTTTTCAATGCCTTTTTCCCTTGGAACATAAGCTGCTTTAAGAAAGATGGCGAAAGTGTTAACGGACAACATCTTGTTATTCATCTGAAATACTTGGACAGAAAACTGGCAAATTTGGTACATCGTTCAAGAAGTAAAACGTTACGGATTTTAAAAAACGAAGTTAAAACATGCACACTTTCTACCGCCAAATGGCAAAAACCTTAAATTTTCTTTAAATCTAAATAGGATCTTAGAGGAAAAGCCACTTCTAATCCATAACAGTTAACAGGAGTGACAAGCAAGTTAACAGAAACTACTAAGGAAAAACAAAGCCACCACTTAAACAATAAACGTTGTTAAAACCTAGAGTTGCATTCCAATTTTAAAAGAAAGTTCAACTATTTAAGTGGATAATGATGTTCAGACTAAAAGGATGTTACTGATGCAACACCAGGTATAAAGCACTGTGAATCAACATGCTCAGCAGCGTGTACTTCCAATCAATTCGAATTACACATGATCATATGAAGAATATCATTCACCAAGGACAGTCCCAAGGCATGTGAAAAACCTACATTAAAGATCTGGACAGGCAAAGCAGAGATACATTTTATTTCTTATAAAGAGTTACATTGAAACATGCCACTCACATTATAGCTACAATTACACTAGTCACAATTTTTAATCATACAGAATAAAGCTATAGCATGTGAAATTACAATATATTTATCTTTTTTAAAACCGTTTTTAAAGAATGGCAGATATGTCATTTATTAGAAGCCAAAACCAACAGAAAAATGTAACTGGTAAATGCAGCCAAAATGTATTTGTGGCTAATTAAATGCTGTGACAGATTTTTTTTGGTCCATGAGGCTATTAAAAAACAAAAGATTGGTAAGGGATTCCTATTTATCAATAGAAATGAAAGCTTCATGAAAAAAATTCAATACATATTAAAACATTTTAACAGCATGCTTTTTTTGCAGTTAAACACATGAAATATCTTAAATAATGGGTGTAAACAGGTTAAAAAAACTCAAATGAATTAAGATTCTTTGAGTGTCTCACAATTCTCCTTTGAAGGACGTCAGATTTTCTTTTAATATCAACTGAAAGGCAATTATGATTTCTTTTATTAACATATACTAGGATTTGCTGCTTGGGATCAGCAAACTATGGCCCAAAGGCCAAATCTGCCCTGCTTCCTGTTTCTGTAAATAAAGTTTTATTGGAACACAGCCACACTCATTCGTTTACATATTATCTGTGGCTGTTCTTATGCTATAAAGGCAGAGGTGAGTAGTTTTTAAGATGGTATTTTAAGACCATATGATTCCTGAATTATTTACTATCTGATCCTTCACAGAAAAAGTCACCCCTTCCCTAGGGGGCTAAGACAGTATATGTTTCTTTACTTTCATTAACACTGTTTTCTCTTATTCTAATGCATGTATATAATCCATCTCTTTTTAATACCTCATTTTATTTGTTGGTGTATATACCTTGGAAGCTTAACATGTTAGCTGAATTACCATCTTTAATATATTTGGAATATAAGCATATGTTCAGCCAGAACCTGTTTGATTTCAGGTCACTTGGAAATTCTCCAGAAGTTAGATGATCATAAAATGGATGCACCATATACCAACAGAATGGTCAGAAAATGGTATATCTTATTTTGAATAAGGAAGTTGGATAGCAAAAAGAATAATGAAAACCAAATATACTAAGTAAATATCATTGTAAATCAGAGGGAAAATAGCTTGAGAGTTTTCAAAACACACACACACACACACACACACACACTGTACACAGAGCCATCCTCCCACCTGCCACAAACAGCTATAACATAAGCAAAGTATATTTGTTTTATAAATATATTACTGTCTATATACATATAGATACATCCATAAAAGACATGTTAAATAATTATTTGTATAATCAATACTACTTTAAACTTTTTGTGTATTTCAAAAGTACACATTCTATTACAATTATCAAAATAATTCTTTTAAAATACCAAGAATAAAACCAGTGAAGAATTGCTTTCCATCCAAGTGGTTCTAAATCTTATCATTGGCCGTCCAGACCCCTGACTTGGTCGTCCACAACTCAAAGAAACATAGTTTAATTAGAGAAAAGTTAGTCATCAGAAGCACTCCCCCCAACCCCTGTTTTTAATACCACATAACAAATACATATTTGTGTATATAGATATATATAAAATACTCTTCAGTTATATTACATATTCTCATAAATGAATTCTCATAAAAACATGAAGTTCAAGTTTCCACCAGTATCAAATATCTTATCCTGGTGGGCATTTCTTCCAAATGTGTAGGTCAATGACAAACTCTTATCAGGATATATAGAGCAATCATAAAAACAAGACTGAAAACGTCTGTATCACATGCAAGAAAGGAGGAAATACTAAGGGCCAGTATTTGGCCAGTTGGGTACTATTCCCTCTGGACTAAGACACAGAGACAACAGACTGGTTAATTACTGTGTAAAAGTACAGTCAACTGTCAATTATTCAGGGGCAAAATACTCCAATCTGAATCCTTTTTTTCTCATCAGTTGACCATGTCTGGCAATTTCACTTATTAACACACCTCTCTGGTTATTTATTATCAAGTCTGGTAAAAGATTTGGTTAGAGAGAAAGTTTTGGCTAAAATGAAGGCTTGGGATCAGCGATGGATTGAATTTAATGGTGACCTCCTTTTACTTATTGCTGTAGATAAGTAAGAATTTGCTGTACTTAAAGTCTGCCAATTATCTCATTCTACAGCTCTGAAAGCAACACTGGTGCTTCAAAAAAAGGGGACAAATTGTCCTCTTCACATAAGAAAACTGCTATTTTTAAACTCATAACTAATTACACTGAAGGATTTAGTGTGGGTAGTTCAGAGCTATTCACTTCAGTATAGGTGACAGCTGGCCACACTGTTTTCCCACGATTTAAAATCCATGAGGCAATGACAAATAGTCAACTAATAACACAAGAAGGTCAAATTCAAAGTGTCACACATATCTCACCTAAGATCTCATTGAAATACATGTAGTAAAATTTGGCAGATGTTCAAATAATGAAAATGCTAAAATGTAGAAAATGGAAACAAAACAAATGTATAATTTAAAAGTGATTTCATACTAAAAAAAGTCTTAGAATATGAATAAAATAAAATATATTACACATTTATTATCCTATTTTTGGCACTGAGTTAGCCTCTACATTTAAACTTGCTTTACAGTGACTAACCAAATCAAGGAGAACAATTTCACATGTGAGTAGGGTTGCTCTCAGACAGACACCACTCAGAATGGGTTGTGTGGCCTCACCCATATTATTTCTGGGTACAGATGAGTGCCACTCATTTCAAACACAACAGTAATAATTGTGTAGAATACCACTTTCCTGAATTAAGTTTGCTGAACACGGTTCAGATTATTGGATATGTCAATATGCACAATGCCTTTTAGAAGCATTTACTGTATACCCAAATCCTACTTCATGCAACACACAGTGTCGCACAAGTAGTGAAAATGTTATCCTAGTCAAAGGTGCTTGGACATTATTTTCAGGCAGCATTTTACCTTTATTTTAAGCTCACACTAGGTAAGTTTTAGGAGAAAGAAAATGCCAATAAATTTATTTAATGTGTTTTAATATATTATATAAAACTAAAACAGACACTTTTATTTATCTAAATTGTTATTTTTATTTTCTAACCTATTCTAGACCTCAATTTTTACTTTAAAAATTTGTATTTAAATAAGGGATAAAATGTTGCCCAAAAGTCTAATCATAGTTACATACTTGTGTTTTAACTAGATCTACAAATCAAAATAGTTCTTATAGTTAAAAAGATACAATTTGTATCAACAGTAAAAGGTACTTTCTGGTTTTTCAGGGCTTTACTTCAAACTGTATCATGTAGAATAATCACAATAACCAGGGCATCTAGGCAGACTACAGAGAAAGATCTGAACTCGTCTCTTACACGAAGTACAATTCAAAATCTGGAGGCAACAGTCAAGTGATATCAATCACACAACTGTCTGCTACTGACTGCAAAATCTATCTTCTAATCCACAGAAATGTATTCACCGCTAGCAAAACCCATGACTTTGAAACCAGAAATATCCCTTACTAATACTAGAACAGACTTTAGTCTGTATCTAAAACTACACTATATGTGGCAAGAATCTGGCCTTAATAATATAACAGGCCCCCCAAGAAAACTACCTTCAGGAAAATGGAAAATATACAATATCTTACAAAAATTTTAAATTACCATTTACAACTCCTCCATTACCATTTCTATAGTGCAGTATCAAGAAACGTTGCATATCCTCAACACAAAACCACCTCAGGCCAGCCTTGATAAATAGCAGGAAAGCTAAAGAGCATGTTAAATATAAAAGTTGCATTGTGAATAATTAGATTCATTAAAAACAGGCAAGTGCTGTGAAAGGGTTATTTTATCCAGTATTGTTGTGCCCCAAAACAAAAAAGACAGACATATTAAAAATACAAGTTAATGGAAATCTAGGAAATCAATTCCATTTCTACTGTGTAGAAGCACGTTGTAGCTGGATAACGAAGCTCTAACCTGTAACAGTTACGGCTTTTGCCTTTTAAAAAAAAAAAATGGAAACATTTTTTCCATTGATTGCATCTGCTTTCTTTTAAATCGACCATATTAAATTAACTAATTTCTTAACAGAAAAAAATCCAAACAAAAATAACACAATGAAAAGTGCCATATTGTAAATCATTCTAATATATATATACTGTTACCCATTTCAACATAAAACTGGTAACTTACATTTTGTTTAAAATATAAAGTCAGTGCTGTAGTATATCTTTGTTTCTATAAATAATGATTATAGCACAAAGAAGCCCACTTTCCCCAAATAAAAATAACTTAAAAAGCTGTAAAAGAGTCTAATTAAGCTTGGCTTGAAAAAATAGTTTGCTAGGTCTTGTCAAATGTCCCACATTCTGAAGGTATTGTAATTGCTTGCAATTGATAGGCAAACACCAAGTTAATAAAACACAAAACAAGGATAAAAAGTGCTGCATATAAACCCCTGATGCACCAAAGATTAATATCAAAGATCACAGATACATCTATTAAATCAAACTGGAAAAATTTCCAGCCAAGGATATAGCTTTAAAAAGGAAATGTTAAAAAAAAGTTTAAATGTAAAGCAATCCCGTGATACTTCCACCATGTGGGGCTATACATACAGATTCCATGATACAGTATTTCACATAAATGGATACTATATAACCTCCTTGCTGAGAAGGAGATCACATGTGCTATTGTAGCAAACCTCCCTCAGCATTTGAGCTGAACAAAAAACTACTAAACACCACAAAGATGCATCATCTTTCAATAACCCAGCTGGGATTTCTCCACTAAAATGGCTGCAGCGAGCTGCTGGGCATCTGTCATGTGGGGATTCCTTTTCATGACAATTCTCACAAGGTCAGGTGGGAAGATGTTGCACAAATTGATATAAATCTTTTCTCGGTTGTCTTGATACCTGGGGGGATCTTGCGGCATTCCACAGTACGGGATCCGCCAGGCTGGATCCTGCTGCTCAGGGAGGCTCTGGAAGGTGAACTGCTCATAACACGGCTGCGTGGAGTTATCGGGCAAGGAGTAAGTCTGCCGGTACCCATAGGCATCGATCCCATAACCTGGCCTCTCCCAGCTTCCCAGGCCTTCCTGGCGGGAATAAGGCTTTCTTTGTCTTGAAGGAGAACTGTCATAAAGTCGAGAGTCAGAGATGCTGTCTATTCTCGTGGCCACCAAGGACCTCCCTAGGTGTGGTGCCTTAGAGTGTGCTGAACTTGGAGGAGAGGGGTAGTCGCCAGGACAGCTGGACCGGGCGCCCACAGCGGGGTGCTGCAGGTGCAGAGCCAAGTGCGGAAGAGGAGGCTTGTGATGGAACTTTGGTTCTTCGTGACTGTAACTTTGCACTCTGGTTAAGGGGTCGTGGAAATTCTGCAGGAAGGGCTGAGAATTAAGGCGGCTGTGAGGGTGCATGTGTTGACACTTCAGATTATCCTCTAGCTGTGGGTCGGGGGAGCTGACATAGGACCGGTCATTGTACCCCACATAGGAGTCACTGCTCCCACAGCTCATGCTCCCTTCACTGCTGCAGTCAGAAGCTACAGAACTTATTCTATAATCTGTGTCTAAGGAGAAACGCCTTTCAGGGCTTCGTGGGCCTGAGAGACTCAGATTTGAGTATGCATTCAGCATGGAATAATATCCAATGTCAACAGGCGAGTCACATTTTGGATACTGTTCATAAGGCATTGGCGTTCCATGATTTTTGGTTGCCATTATCATTGGAGGATATTGTCCCTGTGGTCTTTGATCCTGAGGTGGGAAATGAACTCCAGATGGAAGGCCATTGCTTAAAGATGTAGTGCTTTGGGGTTTTGCAGTAGAAGTAGCTGGGATGCTAACTAAGGAAGGTACGGACCTTGTTTCCAATTTGTTTTTGGTGGGAAGCTTTTCTTCTAGGTCTTGGTAGACTTGAGTCCTTATGCTTGGATCTGATTGCCTCTTTGGAGCACCTCGTTTGACATCAGAAGTGCTATCAGCCTTGGTGCTACAAGGAACACTGTTGCTTTTCACCAGTCCCCCTTCATTTGCAGTTTTGGCTGCCGTATTTCTGGACATGGCACGGAGTTCATCAGCCACTGACCGCTGCGGCTGACTGCCCCTTTCGGGATGGTAATATTTGCACTTGTGTCCATAGGTACACTTCTTTCCTAAGAAGAGTAAAATTAATTAGGCAAAGGAACATACCATCAGATCCTGAAAACTCAGTTTGGCCCTATGTTTCTAACTTGCAGAAGAGACAAAGACAGAACTGGGAGTTGTGCTGAGTGTTACCCTCTTCTTTACTCCTGAGAAATGTCACTTCTCAGTCTTCTCACTTTCTTACTATCAAGAGCAGTAGGAAGTTGGCCGAATGAGTAATAATCACCTCCATACTTTTTTTTTTTTTCTGGAGACAGCATCTTGCCCTGTCACCCAGGTGGAGTGCAGTGGTGTGATCTCAGCTCACTGCAACCTCTGCCACCCAAATTCAAGCAATTCTTGTGCTTCAGCCACCTGAGAAGCTGGGATTATAGGCATGCGCCACCACGCCCAGTGAATTTTTATGTATTTTTAGTAGAGACCAGGTTTCACCATGTTAATCAGGTTGGTCTCAACTCCTGGCCTTATGTGATCCCGCCACCATGGCATTCCAAACTGTTTGGATTACAGGCGTGAGCCACTGCGCCCGGCCACCTCCAGAACTTTTGGCTAATACCTCTGTGTCCTCAACTGCTAACTGCCCCTTCTCTTCTAGTAGAACTTTATAATTAGGGAGAAAATTCTGTTTTGAAGAGCATAGTGTACTACTGTAGGCGATAGAACCATGCTCATTTGGTTTCTAGATTTAAAAAACTCCCAAATTTTTCTTCACTTAAAAACTGACTTCATGTAGAATTAACAGCGTTTTTTTGAGCCAATATATAAGGAAATGCATTTATATTGAATCCAAACAGGTAAAAATAATTATTTTTCATGGCTAAGACATTTTCTGAAATTTAATTGGAATCCAAAGAACCACATATTATGCCATCCAAAATTTTAAGTGTTTATTTTTATTAACAAAAGTTTAACAAAATGTTGTGTTCTAAAGGCATATACTTAATATTCATAAAGAAAGTTACCATATGGACAAGGCTGCTTTTTGTGTTCAGGAACAATAGGTTTCTTCCTCAGAAAATTATCCAGACTGGGGCCATGTCTGCCAAGAGGGTCATCAGGGGGCATGAACCTGTCACGGAGATAGTAAGACACGACACCTAAGTAGGAGGCTGATAATTTACTTCTGAAAAGAGTACAAAGATTTGTTCACTATAAGAATTTGTTTTTTGAAATTTTAACACAAGTGTTTTGATTCAATGTTTACAGAGTTAAAAAAAATCAGCACATGAAGTTCTCATTTCTTAATGAAAATTAAAACTGTTTCAAGCTGCAGTTGTGTTTAATTCAAGTAAGTTTTGAGTTGAGCATGTCCTATTAATTCTTCCTTCCTCTCAGTCTTGGGATATTGTAAGGGTTTTAGGAAGTGATTCCAGTGACACTTTTGGAGAGTTTAATCAACACAGACCTCATGAAGTGGATTGCTGCAGGTGGGGCGAGGCGGAGCAGCTGAGAAGGGAGGGGGCTAGAACACAAGGGGAAGGTATGAACTTACCAAACCCTGGTTAGTTCCAGGCACTTGACACACTACGTCATGGCATCCTAACCACGATCCCATGAACTATTTGCTCCACTTGACAGAATCGTAAACTTTTCTAATTTAGGTTTAGGTAAATGAAGTGATTTTTATCTAGTCGCATGGTATAGTCAAGTTCAATTATATCTATTTCCGATCTATTCTCTTCCCCTATTTGAATTCACTTCTCAGCTGAGATAGAAAAAATGCTAAGGAACTAAACTTACTATTTTGGATGGACTAATAAAGAAGAGAAGAATTTATGACATTGAATAATGAAGTTATGCTTGAAGAATTCTGCTACTCATTATATCAGCATTTGAACTTAAACTCAAGTATTTACCTATAAAATGTGAATAATGGAAATAATGTATGAACACTCACAGAAGTGTAAACATGGCTGAGTAGTAACACTTAGCAAATACAGTGTTTATTATTATAAACAATATGGTAACATTACATGTTACAAAATAGAAGACAAAGTCACTCAATCCCACAATCTCAATACAATTACTCTCCATGTCTCTGCTGTGTCAGATTTAAGTCATTTTCAGTGTGCACATATCATTTTTACCTGGCTTTAATCAAACACAGATTTCCTTTTGACACAGAGTTTCACTGTTTCGCTCAGGCTAGAGTGAAGTGGCATGATCTTGGCTCACTGCAACCTCCACTCCCCCAGGTTTATGCAATTCTCTTGCCTCAGTCTCCCAAGTAGCTAGGATTACAGGCGCCCACCACTATACCTGGCTAATGTTTTTTGTATTTTTAGTAGAGATGGGGTTCCACCATGTTGGCCAGGCTGGTGTCAAACTCCTGACCTCAGGTGATCCATCCACCTCAGCCTCTCAAAGTGCTAGAATTATAGGCGTGAGCCACTGTGCCTGGCATAATTCTTCTTTTCATAATAACTCTGAAGAGCTGAATACTATTCCAGTAGGAGATGTATCATAACATTTTTGAGGCTTCCGTGAACCTGTATCAAATAATACATCAGTGCATCTTTAATAGCACAACATACATACAAAACTATTTTTGTGAATTAAATGAGAAATATATTTTTAGATTCAGCTTGCACTTTTGATTAGCAAGAGGTGAACTTTTTCTACATATTTATAAATATATTTACTTTTCATGAGACATGATTGTTGATGCCATTTGTTTATTCATCAACTTTTACTTTTTTTTTTTTTTTTTGAGAAAGAGTCTTGCTCCATCATCCAGGCTCAAGTGCAGTGGCACGATCTCTGCTCATTGTTACCTGTGCCTCCTGGGTTCAAGCAATTCTCCTGCCTCAGCCTCCCAAATAGCTGGGATTACAGGCCTGCACTACCACACCAGGCAAATTTTTGTATTTTTAGTAGAGATGGGGTTTCACCATGTTGGCAAGGCTGGTCTTGAACTCCTGACCTCATGTGATCCACCGCACCTGGCCTATCAACTTTTAGATTCTGATCATGACCAGAGTCTTACATTAGTATAAGAACTTTAAAAATTCATATACAGCCATGCAATGCATAACATCTTGGTCAACAATGGACTGTACATATAATGGTGGAGCTAAAAAGTTGCTGGTAACATAATAGCACAATGTATTACTTATGTGTTTGTGATCATGCTGATGCTGGTACAACAAAGCTACTGTGCCCCTAGTTGTATAAAAGTGTAGCATGTACTATTATGGACAGTGCATAATACTTGATAAACAATGATGTTACTGGCGGTGTGTGGTGGCCCATGCCTGTAATCCCAGCACTTTGAGAGTTCAAGGCAGGCAGACCCCAGCCTGGTCAACATGGTGAAACCTCATCTCTACTAAAAAAACAAAAATTAGCCAGGTGTGGTGGGGCATGCCTGTAATTCCAGCTACTCAGGAGGCTGAGGCATGAGAATTGCTTGAACCTGGGAGATGGAGGCTGCAGTGAGCCGAGATGGCACCACTGCACTCCAGCCTGGGCAACAGAGCAAGACTCCATCTTGAAAAACAAAAACAAAAACAAAACAAAAACCCAAGTATGTTACTGGTTTATGTAGTTACTATATCATACTTTTTGTTTCTATTTTAGAGTGTATTCCTTCTACGTCTAAGAAAACGTTAACTGTAAAACAGCTTCATGCAGCTCCTTCAGAAGTATTTCAAGAGGCACTGTTATCGTAGCAGACGACAGCTCCACGCATTGCATTGCCCCAGAAGACTTCCGGGGAACAATATGTGGAGGTGGAAGACAGTGATTTTGACGATCCTGACCCTGTGTAGGCCTAGGATAATGTGTTCGTGTCTTAGTTCTTAACAAAAAGTTTAAAAAGAAAGAAAAAAATAAAAATAGAAAAGTTTATAGAATAAGGATATAAAGAAAATATTTTTGTACAGTTGTACAATGCGTTTTAAGTGTTATTACAAAAGAGAAACGTTTTAAATACTAAGAAGTTTATATATTAATAGTAAAAAAGTTATAAGCCAAGGTTAATATATTATTGAAAAAAAAAGTATTTTTTGATAAATTTGGTATAGCCTAAGTATATAGTGTTTATAAAGTCTATGGTAGCTTATGGTAATGTCCCAGCCCTTTACATTCACTCACTGACCCACTCAGAGCAACTTCCCATCCTGCAAGCCCCATTCATGGTAAGTGCCCTACACAGACGTATCATTTAGAAATCTTTTATACCATATTTTATGGTATATATAACTTTTCAGTGTTTAGATATCTTTAGATACACAAACACATCTTACCATTGTATTACAATTGCCTACGGTATTCAGTACAGTAGCATGCTACACAGGTTGGTAGCCTGGGAGCAAAAGGCTGTATGTACCGCATCGCCTAGGTGTGTAGTAGGCTCTACCAGCTATGCTTGTGTAAGTACACTCTATGATGTTCACACCAATGATGAAATCGCCTGAGTATGAATTTCTCAAAGTATCCCTGTTGTTAATCCAAGCATGGCTTATTTAGTAAGCTGTCACTGCTCTACATTGATTTTAAGGCAATCCTTTGAGGGTGAAGATGAGAATCCCCCTATGCCAGTTTCCTCAGGTTCTTCAGACAGAGTCTTAGAAGGCTTCCTCTGCAGGGAAAGGCGGGCCTGCCACTCACACCTGGCCTCCTGCAGCAATGATTCTGCAGTTTTTCCGACTCCCACTGAGGAATTGTGGGGAGATCAGTTGTTAGAAACCTGTTTGAGGTCTCATCAGCGGCAAAAAGAGAATTCTGTAGCAGCTGCCAGGGTTAGTTATATTTTCACGGATGCAATATCACTGGCAAGTAAAAGGTTTTACTTACTTGTCATTGACAAATGAATACATTAATAATCTTTCATCTATGAACTTCTTCCATTCTGGTTTCTCATTAGCCAAATCCCTGTAGTTATCATTGGACACAATGATACCATCCGACTCAAAAGCCAGCTTCACGATGAACCTGTCATCGTAGCACACCACTCGCCTCCCCTGGACTCGCCGGGATGGCGTGAACACCAGGATTTTCTCCTTCTCTAATTTACGTAAAATTTCCTGATCTGCAAGAATAATAAGGGTAGGATTTCAAAAATTAAATACACATATAACACACACGGCAACTTTCATACAGTGTGAAATTTTATAACATGAGCTATATACATGTAATCCTTTAATTATGGATTATGATTTAATTTGTAGATACGGCGTAATTTCTAACTCTCAGTATTTTTCCTTCAGAAATTTTAATAATAAAGGCTTTAAACATAATTGAAAAAAGATGAACAGCGTAAAATTGAAACATGATCGGTCAAATTCTGTCATTAGGTGAAGCTTTTGCTTAAGAGCTGGAGTCATCAGCATGACCACTATGGACACAGCTTCTTCCGCATTCCTACTTATTTAACGCCAGTCTAACAAAGCAGCTGTATGGGGTGTGGGGTTCAGGTGTGAGCAACACATTTTTTCCTCCCAAGTTTGTTTGCATTTGTTTGTATTTGTAGTTATTTTCTTCTAACTAGTGGGAAAGTATGAAAGGAATTAGAAATTGTCAAAGCAGCAAAGGGAAAAAGCTTTTTTTTTTCTCTTTTTTTTTTTTTTTGACGGAGTCTCGCTCTGTCACCCAGGCTGAGGAGTGCAATGGTGTGATCTCAGCTCACTGCAACCTTCTCCTCCTGGGTTTAAGCAATTCTCCTGCCTCAGCTTCCCAAGTAGCTGGGATTACAGGTATGCAATTTTTGTATTTTTGTAGAGATGGGGTTTCACCATGTTGGCCAGGCTGGTCTTGAACTCCTGACCTCAGATGATCCACCTGCCTTGGCCTTCCAAAGTGCTGGGATTACAGGCATGAACCACCGTGCCCAGCTGAGGAAATATCTTTAAATGCAGAAAGTTCAAAAAGAGAGGAGGCAGTGAGGTCAGAAGTGGTGCTAGGCTATGATATGCTCCATGACCTTTCTGTGAAACATGGTAATGAATGCTAGCATTCTGGTGGGGAGCAGACTAAGTAAAAGATAAGAAGTGATTATCTGGAGAAAACATCTGTTGATTAGAAAAGGCCGGGTAGAGGGACGCTCATTTTGTCTGTGGTTGGCATACTCTTTTTTTTCTTTTGGTGCCTAAGTCTCGCTCTATCACCCAGTCTGGAGTGCAGTGGTGCAATCTCAGCTCACTGCAACCTCCACCTCCTGGGTTGAAGTGATTCTCGTGCCTCAGCCTCCTGAGTACCTGCAATTACAGGCACCCGTCACCATACCTGGCTAATTTTTGTATTTTCAGTAGAAACGGGGTTTCATCATGTTGGCCAGGCTGGTCTCCAACTCCTAACCTCAGGTGATCCACCTGCCTCAGCCTCCCAAAGTGCTAGGATTACAGGCGTGAGCCACCGTGCCCAGCTGGTTGGCACACTCTTAGAGCATTTTGTAGCTCTATTGACTTGTTTTGAGACTGAAAAAAGGGTACTGGAGTTCATATGTTGATCAATGATAAAAATTCTTTTCAACCATCCTTTCCTCCTACTTTTACTCCTCTGTCCCCCATTTTCCTACCATTGTAAATCCTGGCACAGAGTGCAGGCACAAACCTACAGATGTCATGATTTTTTTTTAAAAAAAGCTCACTACTGGTCGGGCGCAGTGGCTCACACCTATAATCCCAGCACTTTGGGAAGCCGAGCTGGATGGATCACGAGGTCAAGAGATCGAGACCATCCTGGTCAACATGGTGAAACCCCGTCTCTACTAAAAATACAAAAATTAGCTGGGCATGGTGGCACGCGCCTGTAGTCCCAGCTACTCGGGAGGCTGAGGCAGGAGAATCGCTTGAATCCAAGAGGCGGAGTTTGCAGTGAGCCGCGATCGCACCATTGCACTCCAGCCTGGGTAACAAGAGTGGAACTCTGTCTCAAAAAAAAAAAAAAAAGAAAAAAAGGTCACTACTTCTCAACTATAGAAGTTGTCATATTATAGTTTTGTGTTACTTCCCTGATAAACATTTTGAGGGCAGGTGCCATGTATCATTGATCTTTGTATCCATCGGCACCCAGCCCATGAGGCACATGGTAGATTTTTAATGAACATCTGTGGAATGAATAAATGAGCTACTTAAACCTACATACTCTGAAGGCTTTCAGTCCATTCATTGTCTTATGTTCATGAGTAATCTATGGTACTTTATCAATTGTGAGGATGTTTGCTCATCTATGTCATGTCTTGAGCCTCACCAAAATGAGTTGTAGATTAAGTTCCGTGGCCTAACAGTCATCATCTTGCTTAATTTGCATTTCTTCAATTGCTAAAGAGGTTGGAAGGATACTAATTAGGATGACACAAATAATCCTGACCTAAGTAAAATGGGTTCAATAAAACTGGTAAGTTAACTGAATTTCTAGTTCTTAGCACAGCACTTAGACATAGCTAGTGCTTGTTAAATATTTGATAAATGAATGGGAGACTGGCAAAAGTGCTGATCTGAATCTACGATGCTGACAACTTAAAAATATTTTTTATCAAGTGTCTTTTTTGGTACAGTGAAAGAGTACTGGGCTACTTAGTTTTGGTTGAGGGTTTTAGTCAATAGAATTATTACCCTGGGGTTATAATACCTAAAAGCCTCTGACATTAGTTTGGCATTTTACAAAGCAATCTGCATACTGATGTGTTCCAGGGACCGGCATGCTGGTATTTTTAAAACTAAACTTAGCCACGCTTCACACAGTATACTATCATTTTCTCTTCTTGCTTTCGTATTTCTTTAATGTTCAAGAAGCTTTAAAGTCATTTACATGCTTAAATATTGTTTTTCTTTTTTTAGTTTACTTTACCCCTTCCCCTATTATCAAAATATTATAAGTTCCCTGTAGAAAATTAGAAAGGTAAGGACAAGTACTAAGAAGCAGGGAGAAACAAAGATCTCACAAAGTTGCAACTCAGAGGCAACTGCTGCTAACAGTTTGGTGTATTTCCTTCTCATCATTTTCTGTGCATTCTGTTCTTTCCATTATTAATATATGTCTATATATGTATGCCTGTCTGTGTACATACACAATAATAAAATCTGCCTTTTATGTAAAAGAACATAAAAGTTCTAACTGAATATTCTAATGCATATCCTATGATTTTGATACAACCTAATATTGAACGATTCTTCCAATGAATGAACACTTTTATTTTTTTATTCTAAATAATAACATTACATGGGATGTCTTTGGTCATAAATATTTGTCTATACTTCTGCTTATTTTCTTGGAACTTATTCTTGGAAGGGGAACTAGTAGATCCAAGAGTATTAACATTTTAAGACCAACTACTTTCTTGACAGGTTGTAAAAATTTTCACCTCAGTCTATCAGTAACTGCTTCAGGGGACTGAGTGCTATCAGTTTTTAAATTTCTGCTAATTTTTTTTTTTTTTTTTTTTTCTGAGATGGAGTCTTGCTCTGTTGCCCAGGCTGGAGTATGGTGGTACATCTCGGCTCACTGCAACCTCCACCTCCTGAGTTCAAGCAATTCTCGTGTCTCAGCCTCCCAGCCTCAGCTGGGATTACATGTGCCTGCCACCAGGCCCAGCTAATTTTTTGTGTTTTTAGTGAGAGGGGGTTTTGCCGTGTTGGCCAGGCTGGTCTTGAATTCTGACCTCAAGTGATCCATCCGCCTTGCCTCCCAAAGTGCTGGGACTACAGGTGTGAGCCACCGGGTCCAGCTGTCTCTGCTAATTTGTTGGGTAAACAATAACATTATTTAGATCTGTATTTATTTAATTACTAATGAGGTTGAACTTTTTTTCCTTCTTATTTGGTGCTTGTATTCTGGGAGTTGTCTATTCCTAGCATTTTGCTGCTTATATACTAGAGAGAAGTTTTGTTTTTTTTAAAAATCAATCTGTAGGAGCTTTTTATATTAAGGACATGATTCTTTACTTTGCTGCATTTTTTTCCTTAGGCAACTGGTCAGTTATCATTTCGAAGAAAGTTTCTCAAAATGCTGGAGCTTTACTTTTGATGTAATTTAATCTTTCCTTTCCTTCATGATTTCTTCTAAAAGTTTTAAATTTAGAAAATTCTAGTGGTCTTTGATGGTTTGATTTTTGACAATTAAGTTTTCAACCACCTGGGATTTATTATTATATGGTATAAGATAAGGGTCTAAACAAGTATACTTTTTCCAAAGGGTTAGCCAATATTTGGTGCTACTGACTGAATGAAGACCTCTCTGCTTTACATTCATACACAGGCTAGGGTCTGAGTCCATGCTTTGGATTCCAACATTACTTGCCTATTCATTCTTGTGTTAATTTAACAATGATGTAGTAATTATACATAAAAATGAAGTCTTATTTTTTTCTTAGATGGGGTCTTACTGTGTCACCCAGTCTGGAGCACAGTGGTGCAATCTCAACGTACTGCAACTTCTACCTCCTGGGCTTAAGCAATTCTCCCACTTCAGCCTTCCAGGTAGCTGGGACCACAGTGCATGCCACCACACCTGGCTAATATTTTGTATTTTTGGTAGAAACAGGGTTTCATCATGTTGCCCAGGATGGTCTCAAACTACTTGCTCAAGTGATCTGCCTGCCTCAGCCTCCCAATGTCCTGGGATTATAAGGATGAACCACCACACCCGGCCAAAAATTAAGTCTTAATTATCTCCTTTGGATATATGGTAGGTGGTCTCTTTATTTGTTTTTGATTTAAAATGTTTTACAGTTTTCTTTATACAGGTGCCCCAGTTTTTATCAATATTGGATGTGGAGAGAAGGACAAGAAAGGTTAGATGTTGATTGTGAATCACTGAAATTGAGCAAAACGTTCAACAACAATAATTAACAGTTACAGAAGACATCATTGCCTGAAACTCATACATTTTAAAACTACAAAAGAATGCAAAATATGTTTCTTTTGACTGGACTGAAGCACACTTTAGGGTCTTACATGTCTTTTTTGAACTGTTGTCATTAGAATCTGACTGCCACCTAGTCTAATGCCATAATAGCACATGAGAAAATTGGGGTCCAGAAGGGTTCACTGTGTGGCTCAAAATCTTCATAGCTAGTGAGGCCAGAATTTGGATTCAGGTCTTGTGACTCCTGGCATCTCTCTAAAGGTCAGAATTTTAAAAAATTTGAAGTCAGAGTTTCCACAAAAGAAAAAAAAACTGGCTTATGTAGCAACAATTAATGTTTTATTAACAAAATCAGATTGTTTTCAAAGTCAAAAACAGGACAGGGCGGTGTCTCACGCCTATAATCCCAGCACTTTGGGAGGCCGAGGTAGGCAGATTGGTTGAGGTCAGGAGTTTGAGACCAGCATGGCCAACATGGTGAAACCCTGTCTCTACTAAAAATACAAAAATTAGCTGGGTGTGGTGGTGCATGCCTGTAATCCCAGCTAATCGGCAGGCTGAGGCACAAGAGTCCAGGAGGCAGAGACTTCAGTGAGCCAAGATTGCGCCACTGCACCCCATTCCTGGGTGATATCGCAAGACTTCCTCTTACATGAATGAGATGGATTAGGATACCTGACAGTGCCAGACACCTGCACGGGAATTACAGGAAAGCGAGGAACAAGCAACTGCCTGGAATATGCCTACCTGTAATGAGAGCATCAGGTCGGGATTGCTCTTTCCTCCAAGCAGGAACAAAAACTGTAATATCTTTGTGGCCTCTTTCCAAAAACCAATCCACTGCCAATTTTATTCCTCTGCAGGAAAATAATTCTTTGTTTCCATGGCTGAAAGATTATTACAGAACACTTAAAACACAATGAAATCTAAATTCAAGTAAATTAATTCAAGTTTGTAAACAGAAATGATTACATAATTACAACAGTAAAAAGAAATGCCAGATTTAAAATGGGAGTTTATAGCTCAGAGACACATCAAGATAACTAGTTGAAAATCAAGATCTGTGAGAAAAAAAATTGGAATAATTATTTTCCAGAGAAGAAAGAAAATGAGTTTTCAAAGGTAAAGTTGTAAAGGTTAACTAGTCAGAAAGACACAAGCTGTTTTTGAGCAGAATAAAGAAAACAGAAAGGGCTCCCTTCAACCACATCAAGAAGAATTTCAGTCAAATGTCAAGAACTCATACAGAAAAAAAATCTATAAAATCAGTAGGACTGAATACTTATGAGTTTCTAAAAACTTTTCTTTCTCAAGAGTTCTTAGTGTATATTTCAATACTCAATGACTGAATCACGTACACACTTTATTAGGTGACCAATGTAAAACAACATACTACACACTCACTGAAAGGAAAAACATGTTCACAATGCTTAATCTCATAGAAGAAACACTTTGCGTATACCGTAGTGAAAAGATACCTAGTTTCTGTTCAACTATATTGTGTTGGACAAGGATTAATAATGACAAAAGGGCATTCAAAATTGGATTAGCAGCCTTAGTGTCAAAAAGAAAATGCACAACTAAGTGTAGTCATTCAGTAAGTATTTAGCACCAGGTCCTGCTTGTACACTTTAACCTAATAATTGAAAAATAATACTTATTCCAATGTTTTTGAAGAAAAAGGCCCTGCTTTGAATGCAATAATTATGTTCTTTCATAGTGTGAAGGCTCCATTTGTTATCTATAATGGAGGTTTTTTTTCTTCTTAGGACTAAAGAGGGCTGAATGAAATAATGTAGGTAAATGCCTTATGAACTTTCAGCATAAACTAAACATCAGGCATATTTTGTTCTAGGGTTCCCTGGGAAACACTAGAACCAACTAACATACGGCTAATCATTTTTAGTACAAAAAAGAAGTAGAATAACTTCCTTTGT
Source organism: Cebus imitator (assembly GCF_001604975.1). Taxonomy (NCBI): domain Eukaryota; kingdom Metazoa; phylum Chordata; class Mammalia; order Primates; family Cebidae; genus Cebus; species Cebus imitator. The sequence continues at coordinate 3,542,237 of NW_016107509.1, read as the reverse complement.
GGATGTTGAAGGCTCCAAATACAAACAGAGACAATACATTGTTCCACAGTTCTGTCCTAATGGTCCAGGCCATGATTAGAGAGGAAATCAGATGCACTGGAAGTTTCAGAGAATGGGATAAGGAAAGGGAAATTTTGAGGTCATTTTCTAGGTAAGAAGGGTTACCTGATAGCCTGGTGAATGCCGCAGCAAAAGGTACAAATTGATGTTAGGTTTCATGGAAAATACTGAAATTTAAATCAGTCTTCTGAAAAACTGTAGAAAATGATATCTCTAGAGAGAACACATGTACCAAGTATTCCTAGATGCAAAAAGACAGACAACTAAAACCTTACTACATTTTCACTTTGCATTAATGCTTTGAAATCTATTGCCCTGTGTGAGTGGGGAATCAGGACCGATCTGCTTCAAGGCAGCCTGCCGGCCCACCTTGTGGCTCTGACAGCAGCTTCTGCTCTGACCTGGCGTTACCTGGTTTCTGTTCTGTGGTTACCAGTGTATGCTCCTTTTAATAAAAATGGATGTATTCTGGGGTGGGCAGGATCTGGGATTTGACCACAGATGAACAGTGAAGGAAAACCTTGATAGGGCGTTAAGAATCCTGGTTGTTTAAAGGGAATAAATTTGCCTACCCTGTTCCTGAACTGTTAGCCCGTGTGTAAGCTGATTCGTGTTGGCCAGAGTGTGGGCTGGAGTTCCTGCACCCTGCTACACAGTGCCACTGTCTGACTTTTCCTAATAAAGAAATAAAATGTGGAAAAAAAAAAAAAAAAAAAAAAAAAAAAAAGTGAAAAAAAAAAAAAAAAAAAAAAAGAAATCTATTGCATTATGTCTATGGCCACACCACCCTAAATGAACCAGATCTTGTCTGAAATCTATGGTATTAAGCTTTGCTAGTAAACTAATGATACCTGGTTTACCTACAGTTGAACATTTAATTGCTTCTGGCCCTAACGACAGGGCTGCATAAACATTTCTTCCTGGTAATATCATTTGGTAAGGATAAGTGTCACATCTACTCACTTTAGAAATAGAACATTCTATCTAATTAATTAAATAATTTACTTTCGTAAGATGTGTGCAAACAGCAAACCATTGACAATTATGGGATAAAGTTTCTGTAGGTGTTAAAACAGGATACTGTACTATGCAATTCTGATAATAAAGTTTGTTTTCTTTATCCTCACTGCCCACAAAGACTCACAGGGAAAAAACAAGAATGAGGATGAAAAGTGGCTCATTGTTAAAGGTAAATGTCTCCATCTTGTTGAGAAAAACATAATCTTCCATGCGTTTAAGAAACTGTAGTCAAGTTTTCTGTTATTTGCAGCGAGGCATACCATGAACCAAAAGAAAACTGGCATAGCTCTCTGAATACCAGAAAAAGAATATATTTTAAGGTAAAAACCATTATTAGGAGCAGAAAAGTTACTATGTAATAGTAAAAAGGGAACAATTAATAGGACGCTATAGTCATTCTAAACTCAGTCTCCATATTGGTAATGCAAAAGGTCACAGTATTACTAGAAGAAATAAAAAAATCCACAATCATACTAATTGACCAAAGAAGCAGAAAACATTTAATAAGGAAACAGATGATTGGAATAATCAATTACAAGCTTGATCTAATGGACATATACAAATTCTGCACAAAACTAAGGAGAAAAAAAATGTTTAAAAAAACCATATGGAAACTCATATACAATACATGGTTTTACCACAATATGTTATTGCATTGCAGATATAATGTCCTTGTTAAAAAATTAGTGTTGCTATAGTAGCAAAACCAATTTACAATTTTAATTTGAAAAGATCCCATTTGTAATGTAATAAAAGCCATCCTAATCTTTAAAAAAAGAAAAAACAAAGACATGCAAGAGCTTTATAGAGAAAATGAAAATTGAAAACCTATATTAAAGGGCATAAAGGAAGACCTAAATAAAAGAACAACATACTATTTTTATGGGCAGTAAGAATTAAGAAAGATGGCAAATATTTTCAAATTTTCTGTATGTTGCAATTCCAATGAAATTCTCCAAAGGTTTTTTTCACAAAACTTGAGAACCTAATCTTAAAATTAATATGGAAAAATAAAAGGCCAACAATAAGGTGCGTTATAAATCAATGAGGGGAAGATGAACTACTTAGCAAATGGTACCAGGACAACTGGTTATTCTTATGGTAAAAATGAAACTGCATTTCAATCTCATACCATATACAAAAAATGAATTGTTGATAGATCAAATATTTAAATATAAAAATTATAAGACTTTTAGAAGAAGTTTTCAGAGACATTCACATCAGGCTAAGAAAATACTTCTTAAACAAGACATAGAAACACATGCTATTAAGGAAAATAGATATATTAGAGCACATAGAAGTTCTTTACAGAAAAGACTCCATAATTAAATAACAGGTCATAGCTTTGGAGAAGAGAGTTGCAACATATAAAACCAATCAAAAGGTTAGGACTCAGAATATAAAGTACTTATATATTAAAAGAGGTAGCCAGTTGTTTCTTAATGCAAAATATATGAACAATCAATTCACAGAAGAGGAAACCCAAATGACCAATGAACATAGGAAAAGATGTTCAATAGTAAAGAAATGCAAATTAAAGCCAAAATGAGACACTATTTCACACCCATCAGATTGGTAAAAATAAAGTCTGCAAACACCAGATGTTGCCAAGAATGTGTGAAAGTAGGAACTCATACATCACAGGTGGGAGTGCAAATTGGCATAACTATTTGGGAGAGCAATTTGGCAATACTTCTATAAAGTTGAAGGCGTGCTTTCTCTAAAACACAGTAGCTCTGCATCCAGGTACAGTAGAACCCCACAGGAACTCGAAATTAGATTCAATATAATTGGTAACTGCCTTTCATCCTCCTTCCAGCCTTAGATGGCACTTGGGGGCAAGCTACCGTTCTTATCTTTTACACGAGGTGGGAAAGGCAGGTAAGTGGGGATGAGCAGGGTGGATCCCTAAGTTACCAGGACTTTTCTAGCCAATATACCGCTGATCAGCCTCCAAAATGAATGCTAACCAAGAAATCCCTAGAATGGCTGCTGTTGTCTTGGAAGTCCGGGTCAGGCAGCAAGATCCAGAATCATTCATAGTATAAAATTTAAGCCTGAGCAGACAGTCACCTGGTGGTTCAAACCTGCAGATGAGACTTGTCACACTAGGAGAGGTTTTGGGAGACCAAACTTAATCTAACCTTGAAGGGTGTGACTCATCCTATGTGCTAGATACAATATAAGGGATAACTGGAGGAGGTACTGATAAAGAATTACAAAATCAGAGTGAGCCAGAGAAAGTATTATGAAAAACAGGATGTCAGAGTAAGTGCCATGTAGTTACTGATGCAAATGAACTATCTGTTGACTGTTTACTAAAAAAGGACCGTAGCTTTAATTCCATATACACAGAGAACATTCACCATAGCTCTATAGCCACTTACGGGCTAGCTGCATGGATGCAGGGTTTTTCTGCTCATTAACAAAATCAGTTAATTCTGTATTTATGAATTAGCATATTCTTTGGGCCTTGATTACTTTTTTATCACAACAATTTGGCAGTAAGGATGACTGTTATACTTCAAGTGAGTCCTTTTGCTGGGTGAATTTGTTGGAGGATTTGTGGTCACAGGTGATTAGGTAAGAACTCTGAATATTTGCTAAAAAGTCTCTCTCTGACTACTTTGGCTGGGTGGGATTTGGTTCCCAGGGAAAATTCCAAAGCCTCCCTGCAAATTGTGAGTTACAATTGAGCAAAATGGGTAACTCATTAAAGGTCCCATTTGATTCATCACTGGCTTTAACAGTAGAAAAATACGAGATGCCTAGAATGTTGTCGGTAGGTCTCTTTCTTAAAAATAAAAGGCTTATTTTATTCTCTCATATTTGGCCAAGTATACTTATAAAAATCCTGCTTTGCAGTGGTCAAAAGAAGGCTCATTTGAAGTAGACAAATTGATGTATTTACAGGAATTCTCAGAAAAACCCCACTCAAAAGGATTATTGGTATCTCTGGATCTCAGGAAATGAAAAGAAGGAACGAAGTGGGCAGCCACAAAGAAAGAATTAAGAAACTGAAGGAAGGGCCGGGTGCCGTGGCTCACGCCTGTAATCCCATCACTTTGGGAGGCTGAGGCGGGCGAATCATGAGGTCAGGGGATTGAGACCATCCTGGTCATGTTGAAACCTCATCTCTACTAAAACAAAAAATTAGCCGGGTGCGGTGGCACACGCCTGTAGTCCCAGCTACTTAGAAGGCTGAGGCAGGGGAATTGCTTGAACCTGGGAGACGGAGGTTGCAGTGAACCAAGATCGTGCCACTGCACTCCAGCCTGGCAACAGAGCAAGACCCTGTCTCCAAAACAAACAAAGAAACAAATTAACAAAACTGGAGGAAGAGACTAACTGAAACTCCTTTCTCTTTCTCCAGGTTCTCGACCCCTCTCTGCTATTGCTCTTTCTGCTTTTTCCACTTCTTGTTACCTTTCTTTGCCTGTGTCTAGGACCTAGAAGAGTGGGGCAAAGACCTTCTGGATGGATGGATGATTCCCAATGGCTACAGGATCTGGAGATAACTTCCCCTTGGAAGGGGAAAAATCGCCAGCCTTATTAGAATATTCTAATATGGATTCCATCTTCGAAACTTCCCTAAACTGAACATGCAAAACGTAGCTAGAGGGGCAGAAATGATGAAGAAGAAGGAATAAGGATTTTGAGAACCTGGATAAGAGGCTGTCCTAGAATTATGGTATTAGGTTGGCAAGTAGTTGCCTTCGTAACTTGGATGAGGGGAGGCAAAAGGAGTTAGGATACCAAACAGCAAAATAAGACTCACACTACAGTGCCATACAAACCAACTTATGTTTTCTTTTCTTTTTTTTTTATTTTTAAATTTACTTAAAGTTCTGGGATACATGGGCTGAACGTGCAGGTTTATTACATAGGTATACATGTGCCATAGTGGTTTGCTGCACCTACCAACCCATCACCTAGGTTTTAAGGCCTGTGTGCATTAGGTATTTGTCCTAATGCTCTTCCTCCTCTTCCCCCAACCCCCCGACAGGCCCTAGTGTGTGATGTTCCCCTCCCTGTGGCCATGCGTTCTCATTGAACCAACTTATTTTTTAATCTCAATGTGAAGAAAATCAGCCCTGCCCTTTTGCAGCTCCAGTAACCCAAATGCCTTTTTAGTGATCTGGGACCGCCAGGTACATCAGATATGGTAGGAGTGCATATGACCTTTTCCCTAGCTGATGGTACTCAACTTAAAAAGAGTTATTTCCCAGGGCTCTGAAAAGATCTGGAAACATTTGCCAAGGAGCTCTGTGGCACATTTCCAGTCTATAGCCCTGAGTGTGAGGAGGCACCCTGGCTGTTCCATAGAGTTGCTCTGGCTGACTTTGCTTGACTAATGGAACAGGCATGATCGAGGCAAATGATAACCTGTCTTGTAAGGGAGTGTCCTGGCCTCAGGAAGCTGACTGTCTCCTCAAACAAGAGGAGACTGCCTCCTCTCATGCTTAGAAACCCACCGTGAGGTGACCTGAGAGAAGCTGCGATGCTGCTGTTGGGTGGGTCCCCTTTGATTTTCATCAGTGGTTCGCTGAGGCATTTTCTAAATTAACAAGGATGGATTTAAGGGCAGATCAGAATAGACCCTTATTCTTTACTTTTATGGCAGCCTTGTTACTGGGAATTCATGCATAGGTAAAAGAAAAGGTATGTGATGGTAAGGACAGACAAGTTCCTCAGGTATTGGCAATAGGAATCAAGTTTTTGGAAAAAAAAAAAAAAAGTAGAAAGATAAAGACAAAGAAGCTTAAGACTGCAGTGCTACCTTCCCAGTTAGAACTGTTCACAAGGGGAGCAAAACCCTTTCTGGGACTACCAACAAATAAGAGAAGATCCTCTAATGAAAAGTCAATAGGTCACTACTATAAGAAGCCAGGAGGCTGTGCATGATGGCTCATGCCCATAATCCCAGCACTTTGCAAGGCTGAGGCAGGAGGATCACGAGGTCAGGAGATCGAGACCATCCTGGCTAGCATGGTGAAATGCCATCTCTACTAAAAATACAAAAAATTAGCCAGGCATGGTGGCATGAACCTATAGTCCCGGCTACTCAGGAGGATGAGGCAGGAGAATTGCTTGAACCCAGGAGGTGGAGGTTGCAGTGAGCTGAGACTGCACCACTGCACTCCAGCCTGAAA